>NC_091760.1:789803-947349 GCF_029378745.1 Bos indicus | reverse complement strand
CTTTGTCTGGTATGGCTTTACATAATTCTATACGAAATCATGATTTTATCACTGCTTGGCACAAAGACTCTCATGATCTGTGGACTCGACAAGCTCAAATAGATCAGCAATTACAAACACGAATTAATGAGTTACAAACTGTGGTTATCTACTTAGGAGATCAAATGCAGCAACTGACTTTCCGAACACGTATACGCTGTCACTGGAATTTTACTTCTTTTTGTCCGACTAACATGCCCTATAATAGCACTGAATATCCTTAGAATAAGGTTAAGGCACATTTGCAGGATCTCACAAATAACTCAAATTTAGACATCAATTTGTTGAAACAACAAGTTGTTAATTTTCAAGTTAGGGTACCTAGGGAATTGTATAGTACTCAATTCTATGATACTTAACCAAAACCCTATCATCTCTAGACCCTAGGGCTTGGCTTTCAGGAAGCAATATTTTTATATATGTATTAATCACCCTGCTCTTTCTGTCCTTGATTATAGGATACAGAAGTCTCTACTCAAGACTCCGTGCCTCCCACAATGGAGTCCAACTAGCCGCCGCCATGCTTAATTTAAAAACAAAAGGAGGATATGTTGGGAAGCATAGTGCAAAATAGCCGTAGAAGGAGAAAGTCCTTGGGAAAATGGCGAAGGGCCAGAAGTACTCGGCTTTGCACTACGGACAGAAAGACATCTCCTGCCTTTGGTTATGCTCGGCGCCAAGAGTTAATAATAAATAGGGATGTTACTTGTGAGAGCGGGTTGTGGGAGAAGCCCACGAGTCATTTAGAGCACGCTGTCCTTGAAATGTTTCTACTGATTATGTGTTAACTCTGTATGCACTCTGCTGGCCGCATACTTTAAGCTTTTTGTTCCTGCTTCTATAAAAAAGCTTGACTGCAGAAATAAACTTGTCAGTCCTTGCAAGAGACTGTCCGAGTGTCATTCTTCCAGGTTCGTCGCTTCCAAGTCCCGGGGAAAAGAAAATCCCCAACACCACCCATTTCTGCGGGAAGAGCTGAGCCTGCCATTCCCCAGCCCTGGACCAGCTGCACCAGGCCCGCGCCCCTGTCATGCAGAGACGCCGTCCCAGCAGGGCCAGGCTGCAGGCTCTGGAGTCTCCTGCAGCCAGGCCTCTGCCCAGGGAGTGGCTCAGCGAGAGAGAGGAACCCAAAGGGTCAGCCAACGCCTGGGGCCAAACTCAGGGCCCATGGTCATGGGGAGGGGCCACTACATGTGGTTCTGTCTGTAAAGCTCTCAGTGCCACCACAGGGCAAACACAGAGGATGGAGCAGGGCTTCAGGGCCTATGGAGGCCAGAGGGAAACGCAGGGGACACGCAGCTCCAGAGCCGCCCAGGGCCACTGTGTTGGTGGCTGCATGGACACACACAGGTAAACAGCCAGGGGCTCACCCTCACATACGGTCACACACACATAGCACACGCCAGACACACACCAACACACACAATACCAGACACACACCAGATACCAGATCCACAAAGGCTAAACAGAAGGGAGCTCACCCTCACACATGGGCACACACACACACAGCAGACACATACCAGACACACCAGACCTCAGACACACACCACACACGCCACACATGGGGAGTGCAAGCTGAGCAGGGAATCCATGGAGGATCACAGATGAGGGAATGCCCACATCCCAGCCTGTGTGGTGGTTCCCTGGGGACCCTGGGTGGGTGTGGGGTCTGTTCATCTCTCACAGCCACCGTCTCTACGAAAAGCCCAGCTCCATGGAGCTTCTCCAGGGTGTCCCCCATGCGGCACTGGGAACAGAAGCTGGGGCTGAAGCCCCCCTCCTCCCCACAAGGCCTGTGTGGAGGCAGCCCAGGGTCCCGCATGGGGAAGCGTCTTACTGTCCCATCACTGTGAGCACAGGGACAAGCCAGAGGGGTGGCTGGGAAGCGGGCATGGCTCAGGACACGGGCTCCAGGCCCCATGTGTGTGACCGTGGGAAAGTCATTGGCCCCCTGTGCCTCAGTTTCCTCTTCTCCAAGGGGAGGAAGGCTGGAGTGAAGGGAGGCTGCACCCAGCACTGTGGCCACCAACCTGTGACTCAGGCCGCAGTGACGGCACCCTGGATGGGGTGCTGATGCCCACTCACCTGTCCCCCAGACCCCGCCCTCATGACTGAGACCCACCCAGGCACCTGTCTACAGACATGCCACGAGCCCCAGCTCTGGCAGGTGGCATGGTGTCTGCCACAAGGCAGCCCCTTTGTGGCTAAGAGGTGCTGAAGGAGCCCTGCCCGCAGCCCCCAGGGGAGAGTGCCTCAGGCAGCAGCCTCAGGCTGGTGACTCTTCTGAGCCTGCTCCCAGTCATCCAGCCCTGCTGGGTCAGAGCAAACAGACCTACAGTGGGGCAGGCAGGGTGGGGCTGGCAACAGGGTGCTTTGGACTGAAGCTGGCTCCCCTGGGTGGGGGTACTCATCCCAAAGAGTCTCCAAATGGGGCCTGGGGGAAGAGCGGCAGGGGGACAGCTGAGGGTGGGTGAGGACTGGCAGGTCAGCACTGCTCGGAGCCCCAAGGGAGCAGTCAGGCTAGGGGCCTGAGCCCTGAGAGAAGTCTGTCACCCTGGGGTGTAGGGAGGCCTCTAGGGAGGGGGTTGGCCAGCCTGGGGTGCGGCTCTCATGCTCTCTCCTCATGGCCTGCCCACCTGCCGGCTCTGAGCCCCCACATGGCCCTGCGAGCCCCTCTACTCCTTCAAGCACAGCTCCTAAAAATAGAGCTGCTCAAGAGGCAGGTTGGGGTAGGGAAGGGCTTCTAGCCCATAGGAGGCATCTGAGATCGTGTCTAGGCACTGGTGCCAGGAAGGTGGGGGGCCAGGGGGACCTCCAGTTAGGAGAGGGGCCAGAAGGTCCATGCCAAGCCCCCACCCGTCCTTTCTAGCAGGTCGCTATCACAGCCAAAAGGCCAGGGTCACCTTTCTTGGGGAATAAAGCAGAAACCATAGAAGGCAGAAAGAACACTGGCCATGCTGTCAAAGGCCCAGGTTTAATACCCAGCTTTGCTGTATGACCTTAGCTGAGTCACTTAACCTCTCTGTGCCTCCGTTAACCTATCCATGAAACAGAAGAGCGGAGGCCCCACTCTCAGCCCTGTGCCCAGCAGGCAGCTGGACCTGACCACAGCTGTTGGCCCACCCTCAGAGCTGGACTAGGGCAACGCGATCCTCCCAGATTCCTCTCCTGCCTGAAGTCCCAGGGTAAAGAGGAGGAATTTGGGAGGTCAGGCCTCCCAGCTGCACCAGGACAAGAATGAGCCTCAAACGCCCATCTCCAGGTGCCCGCCCCCCGTGTTCCTTCAGGAGGGAGCAGTTCTCCCTGCAGAGCTCCAGCAGGCACTCTCCCCAGGAGAGTGGGATGGGGGCACTGGACTCAGGGTTAACACCCTCACCCAGGGAGCCGGACTCCCCCCACCCCCCCAGGAAGCAGGTCTCTCCACGCCCCTCAGCCTGCACCCTGTCCAGGGTGGGACCCATCCCTGCATCTGCCTAGAAGGGCCTCCGGGGTCCCTGGTCCCCTGGCTACCTTTGGTGGGTGGCCTTTCTCAGCAGTTCTGACAGCTTCTGAACCCCAGGGAGGAGAATGTGGCCACGAGGACTGTTCTGACTGGTGTGGGCACCCATGGCCTGGCTCTGCTCCCCAGGGACAGGGGGAGGACCTGCCCAGGATGGGGCAGGGGCTCCCCGCCTGGAGGGAGGAGGTGCCAGGATGGGGGTCCCCAAGGGTCGGAACACCATTTCATTTAAAGGCCTGGTAATTATCTCTCCATCCTACAAACGAGGAAACAGACCCAGGGAGGGACAGCTATTCACCCAAGACCTTCCACCCGCCCCAGGCCTTCAGTGGGAGGTCTGTGATTCAGACCCAAGTCTCCAGCCTCAGGCTGAGGATCAGTTAAACTAGGCTCAGTGATTTATCTCTGAGACTCTGCCCTCTAAAGCTGCCAAGGGAAGGAGGCCTCTCCCAGCTCCGACACCCAGTCAGAGTGGACACTGCGCCTTGGGACAGAGGGCCCAGACTACAGGGCATCCCTCTGCTCTTAGAGCCTGCCCCAGTCTTACCCAGAACAGGAGCTGCCAACGGACCCATTGTGCTGTCTGCTCTCCCTCATGGGGTTTGGGCGAGGGCAGGGGCTGGACAGGCTTTCAGCAGGCCCACGGCTCGGGGGTGGGAGAAATGTGTGCAGGAGTCACCCTGGAGGTGGCGGGGGCAGGGGGAGAGGGAGTGTTGGCTGCTAGTTTGGCAGGTGCCAGGGACAGGGCTAAGGGAACCTGTACCCCAGGCCATATAAGCACGGAGTCGGACACGACTGAAGCGATCTAGCAGCAGCAGCAGCAGCAAACCTACTTACAATGTCCACGCGGCCAGCGACAGGGGCCTCGCATTTGCTTGCACGCCTGTGTCTGTGGCCTCCAGCACAGTGCCTGGGCCATGGAAGGGCCTGGGACAGGACAAAGAAGAGGAAGCAAACCTGGGGGAGGCCTGCTCTCTGAATTCTCAGGGCCCCCGTCCTGCCCAACTCCTCCTGGGCCCTGAGCCCTGGCCCTGCCAAAGGCCGCCTGTGGGTGATGCACACTCCTCTCCATGGGCAAGGATAGCCTCTCCCTGCTTCCCCCCTCACCTGACCCATGTCCCATCCCCCCTCAACATCGCTGCCTGGGGAGCCCCAGGCCCCGTCCGTCACACACTCCTCACCTGCTCTGCTATCGACCTGGCCCCGTCTCAGCTAAGGCTGTCCTTCCACAGTCCCCAGGGGCCTCTGTGCCCAGTGGCCTGAGTGGCCTTCTCCAGGCTCAGGGGCCCTTCCCATACCAGTAGATCTGGGGTGGGACTGGCTGAAGCCAGGAGCCAGCAGCTGGCACCGAGGGACAGTGAGCAGCCAGGCCGCCACCCCCTCTCCTGGTCTGGCTCCTGGGGGCCCAGCTGGGCTTTTGTCCTGGCCCAAAATCTCCTGCAATTTAGGAACCACTTTTCCTACACCTTCCCTTAACTCGACCGACTTCAGTGGGTACCTCGTAAGCTCAAAAGTCCTTCAAATGGGACAGAATTTGCTTCCGTGGATGCCTGGGAGAGGGCTCTGGCACCCGAGGCCCCACAGGAAAAGCCTGGCAGTTTCCAGACATCCATGGCCTGACTGTGTGTGTGGCCTCCAGGGACCGTCCTAAGGCAGGATGGACTGACTCAGAGCACGGGCGGCCATCCTTGCAGCCGCCACAGCTGGCCTGCCCCGGATGCCCTGCCCTTGCACACGAGGTGAAGTCACCTCCCTGAGCTTACAGCAGAGGAGGGACGAGAACACAGAGATGGTGCCCACAGCCCTGAGGACCCACAGGAGGCCTGGCACGGGAGGCGGGCACAGTCAGGTGGGCGCCCAGGCTGTGTGCTGCCCTCACATGTCACCCTGAGGTCGCCCTGGGTGTGCGACCCACCCCCCCCCGAAGGGTGAGTGCAGGGCCTTCTGTGTAGATGAGTGAGTTCAAGAGGGTGGGTGGTGTGGTGCTGCCCTCTGCACCCTGCCCAGGCAGCCCCGATGGGCACTGAGGGCTCCCCCCGGGGGCAGCAGCACCAGACGCCCAGACCCCAGGGCCACGTGGGCCAAATCCCTCGGGCCACTCTCAGACCCCCATGCTGGAGGGATGGCTCTGCTGTGCTGGGCAAACCCACCTACCAGGACCTTCCTGAGTGTAGCAAGCAAGCGCTCAGCACCTCTGTCTGCTTGCTGACAGTTCCTGGTGGGGCATACCTCTCTGGGGGTGCCCAGCCCCGCCCTCCTGGCTCCTCCCGGGAACTCCGAGGTTACACATGTGGTGGTGGGTGGGGATGGCTGGCCAAGGCCTCCGGGTCCCGCTGCCCCCAGCTCTGGGCGGGCATGGGGCCGGCCATGCAAGACCCTCTGCTGGAGGCAGGTGAGTCTGGGCTCACAGGTGGGGCCCCAAGGCCCTTCCATCCCTGGCCGCTGTACGTGGGACCGGAGCCTCCCACAGGACCAGGCCCACAGCAGGGCTGGGGCAAAGGAGGTATGGGGTGTCACTGACTCCAGAGAAACCCAAGCAGGCACCTGAGAGCAGGATTCTAACGTAAGTCTAGCGATGAGAAAACGTGTGGACCACACACACAATTGTGTGCACACACACGTACGCACACCCCCACACCCCTCAGCCACACACAGCACGCAGGGCTGATGGCACCAGGCTGGCTCTGGCTGCTTGGTCTACCCACAGCTTAGCGTCCCCTCTGGTCCAGGAGGGCAGGGGAGCAGAGAACTGCATTTGGGGGCAAGTGTGTTGGGCTGTGGCCACAGAGGATGCTGACAGACAAATGCTTGCCCCCCTCAGGCCCCCACAGCCAAAACATCATCCCCACGCTGTTTAGTCTCCACTGAAAAGCAAAGCTTCCGAAAAGAGTGATTTTTAAGCTATTATTGGTCACACCTGAGAGTGAATGAGTTTATCTGCTCTTTCCTGAGTGTGGGGAGGGGGCACAGGATGGCTTGGCCAGGGCAGCAGGTGGGGCGTGAAGGGGAGCAAGGCAGGGCCTGGGAGGGGTCAGTGTGGCTCCTCCAGCCTGGCAGGTGGCACAAGGATGGTGGGGGCCATCCTGGGAGAGGTGCACAGAGACACTGGTGCCACCGGATGGAGGAAAAGGAAGAGGAAAAGGAAGAGGAGGAAGAGCAGGAATCTGCGTGGACAGGGTGGCGAGGCTCTGTGCAGATGCGCAGTACCCGCAGCTGAACAAGGCACAGGGCACGCCTGACCCAACAGGGGTGCGGGAAAGATGCCAGCCAAGCCACAGGGCACGCCTGCCCCAGAGGGGTGGGGGGGATGCTGGCCAGTGTCCTCCTGGATCCAGTGTGGAAAGCGGGTGGGAGAGGCAACCAGCGTGGCTGCTGGCCTGGGACTGGCTCCTCACACCTGTGGGACAAAGGGCGGTTAGGACAAGGGGGTTCCCGGGGCAGGGCAGGGATGCCCCCTTTTCCCCAGTCCCCCCATGCTGGGCAGAGCCCAGGCCTGCAGGGAGGACTGGGCATCTGCTGGCCCCCATTCTCCAGGGACAGCCGCCCCAGCCCCTGGGCCCCCACTCACCTAGGGACCCAGTGGGGGCTCTGGCTTCTTCCTCCACTGGGGCCTCCTGCCAGCTGCCAAATCCCTCTGCATCTCCTGGTTCTGGGCATCAGGACAGAGACCGGGCTCAGGCTGCTGCAGAGCCCCCTGGCCCATCCCTTCCTGGGGGAGGACCCCAGGCCTTCCTCCTTCTGCCCTCTGACCCACAGGATTCCCCATGGCCATCCTGTGTGCAGAGCATCTCCACTGTGCTCGGGGCTGTCCCTTCCCTGATGGGTCATCCTATTAAGAGAGGCCTGCAGGGAGACCAGGGCCAGAGGGGCATGCACGGTACCTGTGGGACCTGCTGTGCTGACTCCTGGATCCTGCTGTTCCACAGTTTGAGCTGTGACTTCACCACCCCTGAGAGCTGCAAGTTCTCCTGAGAAGAGAGCTCCCACCATGGGGCCGGGCTGGCATCTCCAGAGGGGCCCCATCACCACATCTACATGGCCAGGCCACCAGACCCTCCCCAAGAGCTGTGTGCACAGTTGGGCTGGGGGCTCAGAGATAGGCATGGCTGGGCCCTCAAGTCTGCCAGATGGATGCAGAAAAGCACGGAGCTGTCCCGCAGTGCCCAGGCTCCAGCTCTGCACACCCCAGCCTCAGCAGCCTGCAGATGCCTGGTGAGCCAGAGCCACTCACCTTGTGCCTGGAGGCTGGGCCCTCTCGACTCTGGCCCACCAGCTCCTTTTCGAAGAGGTGGCGCATGCTGGAGACATCCACAGGAGCCTCGAGGAAGTCAGTGCAGGATGGGTTTGCACACTTGACAGACTCTGATCTCTGGGAGCAGGGAGCACAGGCCACTGACCCTGGAGGGTGAGGCCTCTGGCATGCCCAGCACACTCCAGGGACAGGCCTGCTCACCTGTATGGCCAAGAGGTATTGCTCCAGCTTCGGGCGTAATTTGACCGAGCTGGCTGGGAGCCTCATGCTGGTACTGCAGGGCAGGAAGACAGGGCGAGACAAAGCAGGTGAGGTCCTGCCCACCCACGGGACACTGGGCCTGCCCCTGTGTCCCACCTCCTCTGGCAAAGAGAATGCGGCTTCTGTATACAGATGGTGGAGGGTCCCTGTCTTCCTGAGACAAGGTCCATTTGGCAGAACCCCCCAGGCCAGGATCAGCTGCTGTCCCTGCCCTGTGGAGTCAGTCCCGCCCCAGACACTGATCCCCTCCCTCCACCTTCCACTCCTGGCCCCCAGGCTCCCTATTCTAGATCAACCCCATCCTGCCCTCAGGCACAGGTGGCATGAAAGGCTCATGACCTGGGTCTGATGCCCTCCTGAACCTGGCGACCCCACCCTGGTCCCCATGCTGCCGCCCTTGCTGGCTGGCCTCCATGTGGACTCCGCTCCAAGTCCCTCCGTTCGCTGACCCTCTGTCCAGAGCTGCCTGCAGAGCTCTCCCCACCTCACGTCCCCTGATGCCCTCCACCCCCTGCCGTCGCCCTGCTGTCTCACAGAACTTACTCCACCTCACACCCCCTGACGCTCGCCATATTTTGCCTTCACCCCACTCTCACAGGCTGAGCTCCCCTGACTGCAAGGGGCTCCAGCCCTCAGTTCCCATCCTGAACCCCTGGATCCTCCATGCCCCGTGGTTCCTGCACATCTCACTCTGGAGTGAGGGCAGCAACTCCCTCATCCACTGTGTGCCCCACGTCCCCCAGCCTCGCCCATTACCGCTGGCCTCAGAGACAGTCTCAGGGCAGGCGGTACAGCTGCGTGCATGAATCCCAGTGCTTGACTCAAAGGACCCCAGCGCACCCACTCGCCCCTCCCCAGCACCACGTGGCTCAGGACTGCCCTTCCCACCCTCTTGCACCCCCAGGCAGCCGAACCCTCCCCTTGCTGCACCTCAGGCCTCAGCCCCACATCAGATGAGCCCCGGGGCCCCCAGGCCCTGACCTGTGGGTTAAGGCCACCTCTGAGCTGTCTCTAGGGGGGCTCATCTGGAAAGAGAAGGAAGGTGCCAGTGAGTGGGGTTCATGGCAGCCATAGCCTTCACAAGGGAGGACTTGGCTCTCAGAACACAGCCCACCCTGGGTTCTCCCCAGCACTCCCCTCTACACAGACCCCAGCCACAGCCCCATGAAAAGCCCACCTCGGGACTGGGGCTCAGCCCCTCCATCAAGCCAGGTCAACAGTCCCCCTTGACACCGCCAGATCTTCTCAGGGTGCCTCCTGCCAGCCTCCCCACTGCCCCGAGCCCCGCAGGGAGGGGCCCACAGCAGCCAGGCTCACCCTGGGGATGGTGCGGGTGCTGGAGCATTGCAGGGTGCTGCTGAAGGGGGGCAAGACCCGTGTTGGCGAGGGGGCCTTGGCCTCAGCCTCCGTGCTGCGAGTCCTCACCTGGACGGAGCAGGGGGCAAGTTATGCAGGAGGACGGGCAGCCTGGAGCCCCGCAGGCCTGGCTCACCCTAGCAGCTGCGGGGCAGTGGCAGCAGGCCAGTCCTCTGCACCTGCGTGCTGCCTCGGCTGTGGGGGTGCAGCCACGGGCCCAGGGCCAGGCCAGTGGATAGGGCTTCCAGGGATGACGGCGGGGGTGGGGGGGTGGGGTCTTCCAGAAGCATCTGAGGCTTTCCTGGAGTCTGGGCCTGGGATGAGAGTGTGGTGTGGGTGCCAGGTGAGATCCCAGCCCAGTCCCCTGTCCTGCGGGCAACAGAGCAGGCAGGGAGGGGAGACACAGCTGGAGCCGACCTGGAAGGGGGAGGACAGGAGAAAGGCAGGCAGCCAGAGATGCCAGGAGGACAGCAGATGTGAGGACAGGAGACAGGGAGGCCGCCAGAGATGCCAGCAGGATGGGGAGGCCTCCAGAGATGCTGGGAGAACAGGGAGGCATGGGGCACTGCGCACCTGCAGAGTGACAGGCGGGAGGCCGCCATCCCGGGACAGAGGCCCCGCCGAAGACTCAGGCTCCTTCTCAGGCCCAGTGCCCCGCTGCCCCCCGGGGCTGGACGGGCACTCTGCTGAGGCTGAGTGCTCCCAGTCCTGGGGCCTCAATGGGGCCATGGCCCTGCCTGGGGCCGGCTGTATCTCGGGGACTGGGGTCTTCTTGAAGACGGTGGCTTTCTCAGACATCGGTCTCTTCTCCGAGTCGCTGGCTTTGTCTGGAACTTCCCTCTTTCCTGAGACAGCTCTCTCCTCCAGCACAGAGATCTTCTGGGACACGGAGCATTTACTGGGCCTGGGGGTCTCAGGGTCCAGGCTTGCTTCCGGCTCAAGTGTCTTCCCTGCAGCAGTCGGCTTCTAGGAGCCCGCATGTGCCCTGCCCGCCAGGCCCCCCCTGCCAGGCCTGCAGTGGAGGAGTGGGTGCCTGCCAGCCCACGTTCTCCAGGGACAGCTGCCCTGACCCCTGGGCCCCCACTCACCTTGGTACCCACCGGGGCCTCTGGCTTCTTCTTCCACTGGGGCTTCCTGCCAGCTGCCAATTCCCTCTGTGTCTCCTGGTTCTGGGTATCGGGAGAGAGACCAGGCCTAGGCTGCTGCAGAGCCCCTGACCCACCCCTTCCTGGGGGAGGACCCCAGGCCCTCCTCCTTCCTCTCTCTGACCCTCAGGCTTCCACACGGCCATCCCGCGTGCAGAGTATCTCCACTGCACTCAGGGCTGTCCCTCCCCTGATGGGTCATCACACTATGAGAGGCCTGCAGGGAGACTGGGGCCAGAGGGGTACACACGGTACCTGTGGGCCCTGCTGTGCTGACTCCTGGATCCTGCTGATCCACCTGAGCCGTGACTTCACCAACCCTGAGAGCTCCAAGTTCTCCTGAGAAGAGAGCTCCCACCTTGGGGCCGGGCTGGCATCTCCAGAGGGCCCCCCTCACCACATCTACACGGCCAGGCCACGGGACCCTTCCCCAGAGCTGTGTGCACAGCTGAGCTGGGGGCTCAGCGACAGGTATGGCTGGGCCCTCGAGTCCGCCAGATGGACGCAGGAAAGCACGGAGCTGTCCTGCAGTGCCCAGGCTCCAGCTTTGCACACCCCAGCCTCAGTGGCCTGCAGATGCCTGGCGGGCCAGAGCCACTCACCTTGCAGCTGGCAGCTGGACCCTCTCGGTTCTGGCCCACCAGCTCTTTCTCAAAGAGGTGGCGCTTGCTGGCGACATCCACGGGAGCCTCAAGGAACTCAGTGTGGGATGGGTTTGCACACTTGACAGACTCTGATCTCTGGGAGCAGAGAGCACAGGCCGCTGACCCTGGAGGGTGAGTCCCCAGGCACATCTAGCACACTCCAGTGACCGGCCCGCTCACCTGTATGGTCGAGAGGTATTGCTCCAGCTTCTGGCCTAATTTGACCGAGCTGGCTGGGAGCCTCATGCTGGTGCTGCAGGGCAGGAAGACAGGGCGAGACAAAGTAGGTGAGGTCCTACTGTGCCTGCCCCTGTGTCCCACCTCACTCTGGCAAAGAGAATGCAGCCTCTGTATACAGACGGTGGGGGCTCCCTGTCTTCCTGAGACACGGTCCATTTGGCAGAACCCCCCAGGCCAGGATCAGCTGCTGTCCCTGCCCTGTGGAGTCAGTCCAGCCCAGACACTGCTCCCCTCCCTCCACCTTCCACCCCCGGCCCCCAGGCTCCCTATTCCAGATAAACCCCATCCTGACCTCAGGCACAGGCGGCATAAAAGGCTCATGACCTGGGTCTGATCCCCTCCTGAACCTGGCGACCCCACCCTGGTCCCCATGCTGCTGCGCTTGCTGGTTGGCCTCCATGTGGACTCCGCTCCAAGTCCCTCCATTCGCCGACCCTCTGTCCAGAGCTGCCTGCAGAGCTCTCCCCACCTCACGTCCCCTGATGCCCTCTGCCCCCTGCCATCGCCCTGCTGTCTCACAGACTCTCCCCACCTCACACCCCCTGACGCTCACCATCTTTTGCCTTCACCCCACTCTCACAGGCTGAGCTCCCCTGACTGCAAGGGGCTCCAGCCCTCGGTTCCCATCCTGAACCCCTGGATCCTCCATGCCCCGTGGTTCCTGCACATCTCACTCTGGAGTGAGGGCAGCAACTCCCTCATCCACTGTGTGCCCCACGTCCCCCAGCCTCGCCCACGACCGCTGGCCTCAGAGACAGTCTCGGGGCAGACGGTGCAGCCTGCGTGCATGAATCCCAGTGCTTGACTCAAAGGACCCCAGCGCACCCACTCGCCCCCCCAGCACCCCGTGGCTCAGGACTGCCCTTCCCAACCTCTCGCCCCCCCAGGCAGCTGGACCCTCCCCTTGCTGCACCTCAGGCCTCAGCCCCACATCAGATGAGCCCCGGGGCCCCCAGGCCCTGACCTGTGGGTTAAGGCCACCTCTGAGCTGTCTCTAGGGGGGCTCATCTGGAAAGAGAAGGAAGGTGCCAGTGAGTGGGGTCCATGGCAGCCATAGCCTTCACAAGGGAGGACTTGGCTCTCAGAACACAGCCCACCCTGGGTTCTCCCCAGCACTCCCCTCTACACAGACCCCAGCCACACCCCCATGAAAAGCCCACCTCGGGACTGGGGCTCAGCCCCTCCCATCAAGCCAGGTCAACAGTCCCCCTTGACACCGCCAGATCTTCTCAGGGTGCCTCCTGCCAGCCTCCCCACTGCCCCGAGCCCCGCAGGGAGGGGCCCACAGCAGCCAGGCTCACCCTGGGGATGGTGCGGGTGCTGGAGCATTGCAGGGTGCTGCTGAAGGGGGGCAAGACCCGTGTTGGTGAGGGGGCCTTGGCCTCAGCCTCCGTGCTGCGAGTCCTCACCTGGACGGAGCAGGGGGCAAGTTATGCAGGATGACGGGCAGCCTGGAGCCCCACAGGCCTGGCTGACCCTAGCAGCTGCGGGGCAGTGGCAGCAGGCCAGTCCTCTGCCCCTGCGTGCTGCCTCGGCTGTGGGGGTGCAGCCACGGGCCCAGGGCCAGGCCAGTGGATAGGGCTTCCAGGGATGACGGCGGGGGGTGGGGGGGTGGGGGTCTTCCAGAAGCATCTGAGGCTTTCCTGGAGTCTGGGCCTGGGATGAGAGTGTGGTGTGGGTGCCAGGTGAGATCCCAGCCCAGTCCCCTGTCCTGCGGGCAACAGAGCAGGCAGGGAGGGGAGACACAGCTGGAGCCGACCTGGAAGGGAGAGGACAGGAGAAAGGCAGGCAGCCAGAGATGCCAGGAGGACAGCAGATGTGAGGACAGGAGACAGGGAGGCCGCCAGAGATGCCAGCAGGATGGGGAGGCCTCCAGAGATGCTGGGAGAACAGGGAGGCATGGGGCACTGCGCACCTGCAGAGTGACAGGCGGGAGGCTGCCATCCCGGGACAGAGGCCCCGCCGAAGACTCAGGCTCCTTCTCAGGCCCAGTGCCCCGCTGCCCCCCGGGGCTGGACGGGCACTCTGCTGAGGCTGAGTGCTCCCAGTCCTGGGGCCTCAATGGGGCCATGGCCCTGCCTGGGGCCGGCTGTATCTCGGGGACTGGGGTCTTCTTGAAGACGGTGGCTTTCTCAGACATCTGTCTCTTCTCCGAGTCGCTGGCTTTGTCTGGAACTTCCCTCTTTCCTGAGACAGCTCTCTCCTCCAGCACAGAGATCTTCTGGGACACGGAGCATTTACTGGGGCTGGGGGTCTCAGGGTCCAGGCTTGCTTCTGGGTCAAGTGTCTTCCCTGCAGCAGTCGGCTTCTAGGAGCCTGCATGTGCCCTGCCCGCCAGGCCCCCCCTGCCAGGCCTGCAGTGGAGGAGTGGGTGCCTGCCAGCCCACGTTCTCCAGGGACAGCTGCCCTGACCCCGGGGCCCCCACTCACCTTGGCACCCAGCGGGGCCTCTGGCTTCTTCCTCCACTGGGGCTTCCTGCCAGCTGCCAATTCCCTCTGTGTCTCCTGGTTCTGGGTATGGGGAGAGAGGCCAGGCCTAGGCTGCTGCAGAGCCCCTGACCCACCCCTTCCTGGGGGAGGACCCCAGGCCCTCCTCCTTCCGCTCTCTGACCCTCAGGCTTCCACACGGCCATCCCGCGTGCAGAGCATCTCCACTGCACTCAAGGCTGTCCCTCCCCTGATGGGTCATCCCACTATGGGAGGCCTGCAGGGAGACTGGGGCCAGAGGGGTACACACGGTACCTGTGGGCCCTGCTGTGCTGACTCCTGGATCCTGCTGATCCACCTGAGCCGCGACTTCACCAACCCTGAGAGCTCCAAGTTCTCCTGAGAAGAGAGCTCCCACCTTGGGGCCGGGCTGGCATCTCCAGAGGGCCCCCCTCACCACATCTACACGGCCAGGCCACGGGACCCTTCCCCAGAGCTGTGTGCACAGCTGAGCTGGGGGCTCAGCGACAGGTATGGCTGGGCCCTTGAGTCCGCCAGATGGACGCAGGAAAGCACGGAGCTGTCCTGCAGTGCCCAGGCTCCAGCTCTGCACACCCCAGCCTCAGCGGCCTGCAGACGCCTGGCGGGCCAGAGCCACTCACCTTGCAGCTGGCAGCTGGACCCTCTCGGTTCTGGCCCACCAGCTCTTTCTCAAAGAGCTGGCGCTTGCTGGCGACATCCACGGGAGCCTCAAGGAACTCAGTGTGGGATGGGTTTGCACACTTGACAGACTCTGATCTCTGGGAGCAGAGAGCACAGGCCGCTGACCCTGGAGGGTGAGTCCCCAGGCACGTCTAGCACACTCCATGGACTGGCCCACTCACCTGTATGGCCGAGAGGTATTGCTCCAGCTTCGGGCCTAGTTTGACCGAACTGGCTGGGAGCTTCACGCTGGTGCTGCAGGGCAGAAAGACAGGGTGAGACAAAGCAGGTGAGGCCCTGCCCACCCACGGGACACTGGGCCTGCCCCTGTGCTCCACCTCACTGTGGCAAAGAGAATGTGGCCTCCGTATACAGACTGTGGGGGCTCCCTATCCTCCCGAGACACGGTTCATTCAGCAGGACCCCCCAGTCCAGAATCAGCTGCTGTCCCTGCCTCATGGAGTCAGTCCCACCTCAGACACTGCTCCCCTCTCTCCACCTTCCAACCCCCGGCCCCCACGACCCCCATCCCAGGTCAACCCCATCCTGCCCTCAGGCACAGGCGGCATGAAAGGCTCATGACCTGGGTCTGATGCCCTCCTGAACCTGTCGCCCCCACCCTGGTCCCCTGCTGCCGTGCTGCCTTGCTGGCCTCCATGTGGACTCTGCTCCAAGACCCTCCACTTGCCGACCCTCCATCCAGACCAGCCTGCATAGCTCTCCCCACCTCATGCCTGTAAGGTGCAACCACTCCATGTTCAACAAACACCTCTCCTGTGTCAGGCCCTGCCACTTACAGATGAGGAGCAAAGACAGGCAGGGAGCTGGCCCAAGTCACACGGCAATGGGCAGGGGAGCTGGGAGTGGCGCCCAGGCCTTCACGCCTCTGTGGCCACGTGGGTTCGGTGCAGGCCGAATGCCCCACGGCCGCCTATCCAGGAGCTGGGGAGCTGCCCACGAGGCTGCCCCAAATGGCCTGCAGCAGAGGGGCCCCTCCTGTGCCTCCACCCACCCGCCCATGGCTCCGGTGAGTTCACTCGCTAGCTGAGCCTCCTGCCAGATCTGCGAACTGGGCTTGTTCGGAGGTGAGAGGAGATGCATCCCCCGAGTGGGCCCCATCCTCACAGACAGGCATGTAGGGGCGCTCAGCCTCAGGGCTGGTGGTCAACCAGCAGCACCTCCTTCCCATCAGAGACCACAGGGGTCCACTAGCAGGAGGGGGCTGGGCTGAAGGGGCATGGTAAGCCCAGGGCCTGATGACCCCCAGGCCTTGCCCCTGGTGCACGAGCCATGCGCCCACCAGAGAGGCGGGTTGGCACCCTCTCAGGAGCATGGAAAGATGAACTATGCTTATAAAATGCCCAGGAAGAGCGGCCCAGCTCACCCACGCTGGTCCTGACTGCTGTCCTGACCAGGGTGGGGACCACAGAAGGTCATCCCACTCCCCAGGCAGGGGCAGCTAGTCCATCCTCACTAGGGTCCCGCCTCCCACCCACACCTCTCGGGGTCCAGTGGGTCCTTGTCGTCCGTGGCGAAGCTCAGGTTCTGGTGTTGCCACTGGTGTTCTCGCTCCTGTTCCTCCTCATCCTCCAGGGTCGACTGCCGGGTGAGGCTGGGGGGGACAGAGGGTCAGCGCAGCCTCAGGGTGACGTCCAGAGCATCCCCACGGCCGACATCAGGGAGAGGAGAGCGGCAGGCTGGACTTCACCCTGCACCCGCACTGGAACGGGGGTCTACTTGCCTAGGTGTCCTGCAACCCCACTGCAATGGGAGTCCACCTGCCTGGGCACCCCTGCATCCCCACTGGAACGGGAATCCACCTACCTGGGCGCCCCCGCACCCCCACTGGAATGGGGGTCCACCCTGCCTGGGCAACCCTGAACTCCCACTGGAATGGGGGTCCACCCTGCCTGGGCAACCCTGAACTCCCACTGGAATGGGGGTCCACCCTGCCTGGGCACCCAGGGACATGGCAGGATGGTCACTGCTCGGCCCGAAGGAGGCAGGTGAACCTGGCAGAGCCCGGCTTTGATCTGAGGCTCTTAGATGAACAGTTACTGAGAAACATCCCAGCTCCCCAGCTCCCCCGGGATGTCCCAGCCCCCAGACAGAGATCCCAGATGAACCAGCCATCCCCAAAGGGGAACCCAGCATTGCTTCGCTCACTGCCTAGGCACTCCGTCAGCCTCCTTCACCTCCGAAAACCAGCCTTCCCATGGGTGGTAGTGAGGGGCACAGCCTGCCTCTGGCCCCTGGTCACTCTCCCAGCCATAGTCACTCACAGTCATTCATAGTCACTCTCAGAACCGTAGTCACTCTCATACCGGTCCCCCTCATAGCCACCCCCCGGACCCCACCTTCCACCATCCTGCCTCCAGCCCCATGTCCCTGCAGCACCCTGCCCCAGCCTCCCACCAGTCATCCTCACCCACCTGCCCGCACACCTACCTCCCTCCAGTGGCCCACCCCCATTCTAGCCAAAGAGCAAAGAATCTCTGAGGAACTGAGCTGGGCCAGCCTCCCACTGGGAACTGTGGGGTCACAGATCCACCGGCAAAATACTGAGAAAGGGAAGTGAGCCCCACTCTGCACCAGGAGGGAAAGGGCTGGACTTCAGAGGGAGGACAGGACAGCCTGGAGGCCAGAGGCTGGGCCCATGGGGAGGGAGGCCGAGCTTCCCCAGAGGCCGCAGGGGAAGCTCCGGGCTCTGTGGGTCAGGGGTACCATCCAGCACTCTCTGGCCCCGATCAGAAGGGTCCGGGGAAGGCAGTCCTCTCGCCTCCCAGCATCACTGCAGGGTAGTAAGGCTCCCACCTGGTCAGCACCCAAACCTGTTCCCCAGCCTCTCCACTGCCCTGTTCCTACCATGGCCTCGCCTGCCTCTACAGAGCTTCACATGCAACCACGGAAGAAGTATCATGGGAAGAGCAGACACGTTACCTGGGGGAAACCCACAAATTTTATCAACTTAATGACATATAAACCTAAGAAACTTCCTAAAGGAAAGAGCCCCCAGACCCTGGGGAGACTTCTGCAGGGCCAGGTGAGACAGCCTGCTTGATCCTCCCACCTAAGAGGGGTCACTTCCCTGTACCTCCCCAGACCTCCTCCCTAAAAGGGGCAGGAGCCACACCATCACCCTGACCTCTTTGTTCAGGCCCAGCATCATGTTTGCTGACCTGGTGTTTAGTAAACTCATGTTTTTTGAGCAGGGTCTGCACACAAGCAGGTTCCAGGGCTCCCCGCTCATGAACAAATGGACAGGAGGGACCCAAGAAAAGGGGTGGCAGCACTGGAGGGGAGAGAGCTTTGAGGAGCCGGGTGTGCTTGCGGAGCTGGGATGTGCGGCAGTGGGCGGGGGGATGCTGAACTTAGCAGAAGGGGCACCAGAGCAGGTGCCTGGGGACCAAGGGAGACGTGGGTTCACTCTGTGTGTGGGGAGTCACTAGGAGACTTAAGTGATGGATTCAGGACACAATTTGAAGGCAGAGTCCACTGGGTTTTCTGGGGGGCTGGATGGGGATGGGGGGCCAGCGAAGCAATGAGAAAAATGATGGAAAGTGGGCTTGAGCAGCTCCTGGGGGTGCTTTTAGAAGGCTGGGGGCCGTCAGGGAGGGAGGGGTTCAGTGAGATGTCTGCAGCAGTGGTGGAGGGGGGATGTGAAGGGTGAGGAGACACTCACTCGATGGAGGAGGGGGGAGCCAGCCTGGTGGACTGCAGGAAGGGGCCCACCAGGGCAGTGCTGGGCAAAGAGGCTCCCAGACCCTTAGAAAGAGCCCGACTGGACAAGAGACAACTAGGGGTCTCCAGTAGGAGGAGCTGGTGACGCCCAGCATCTGAGAAGGGTTAACAAGAAGCAGTATCAGAAATTTGCAAACAAAGTGTGGAGAGCTTGTCCCATGGGGAGAGAAAAGGCCATAGGACAGAGCACATCCACCATAGTGCCCAGAACATGCGTGCCACCAAACGTGGCACCAGGTACAGGGGGCAGGGCGCTTCTCCTCGTGGGGTCACCAGATCTCTGCCTGACATGTGGGAGCACAAAGGGTCAGCAAACCCTAGGCCCCACACTGGCATCTGCCCACACCTGGCTGTCAGGCTCACTGGTGGTGCAGACCTCAGTGCCCCTGCCTGTCAGGGCTCGACTCCCCCCAAGTGGGTGGGAAGGGCTCAAGCCCAGGCACCACGGCCTTGATCATGGGGTGGAAACTGGACCACTCCAGGCCTCTGCCGTCACTCACTCCACAGGAACCCATGGCCCCTCCAACCAGGCCCCGATGCCCTCATCCAGGTGAGAAAGACCCCCTGCACGTGGCTTCCCCTGGGTCCAGATGGTCAGCCTTCCCCCTCAAGTCCACTGTTTGGGGTCAGCCATGCACTGCAGAGATGAGAGTCCACCCCCCGCAGGGAGACTGGCCCACAGACCCGGGACTCCCCTGCACACCTGTGGCCAGGTAGGGATGGAACACCCAGGATTCCTTGGGCCTGAGCAAGCCTGTTCCCATGCAGGCCACTCAACCTTCAGGGGAGCTGCTGGTTTGTCGGTGGAACCTGGGTCAGACAGCATGTGATCTGTTGGAGCCTAGTCTCGGGGAAGTGACTCACCCCAGGCAGCTTTTTGCCCAGAGGGTGTCAGCCCAGGCATTCTGGAGTGACCCCTAGCTGTACACCAAGACCCCACTGCTCACCTCAGTGATGTGCTAACCCCCAACCACACCCCCCAGCCCAACAGAAACATTATCTCCACCAGACAAAGAGCTACCCCTCTTAAGAGAAGGAAAGGGAGAGAAGGACAAGAGGGGTGGAGGTCAGGCTCCCACGGGGGCGGGTGAAGCCCCAGGAATACGGTACCCAAAGGCCCAGGGCAGTGCCAAAGAATGTTCAAACTTCTGGACAATTGCATTCATTCCACATGCTGCTAAGGTTATGCTCAAAATCCTTCAAGTTAGGCTTCAACAGGATGTGAACTGTGAACTTCCAGATTGCAAAACTGGGTTTAGAAAAGTCAGAGGAACCAGAGATCAAATTGCCAACATCTGCTGGATCATAGAGAAAGAAAGGGAATTCCAGAAAAACATCTACTTCTGCTTCATTGACTATGCTAAAGCCTTTGACTGTGTGGATCACAACAAACTGTGGAAAATTCTTTAAGAGATGGGAATACCAGACCACGTTACCTGCCTCCTGAGAAATCTGGATGCAGGTCAGGAAGCAACAGTTAGAACTGGACATTGAACAATGGACTGGTTCAAAATTGGGAAAGGAGTACAACAAGGCTGTATATTATCACCCTTATAACTTATATGCAGACTATAATAACTTATATGCAGACTACATCATGCAAAATTCAGCTGGGTGAATCCCAAGCTGGAATCAAGATTGCCAGGAGAAATATCAACAACCTCAGATATGCAGATGATACCATCCTTATGGCAGAAAGTGAAGAGGAACTAAAGAGCCTCTTGATGAGGATGAAAGAGGAGAGTGAAAAACTGGCTTAAAACTCAACATTCATAAAACTAAAATCACGGCATACAGTCCCATCACTTCATGGCAAATAGATGGGGAAAAGGTGGAAGGAGCGACAGATTTTATTTTCTTGGGCTCCAAAATTACTGTGGATGGTGACTGCAGCCAAGAAATTAAAAGATACTTGCTCCTTAGAAGGAAAGCTATAACAAACCTAGATAGTGCACTGAAAAACAAAGACACTACTTTGCTAACGAAGGTCCATATAGTCAAAGTTATGACTTTTCCAGTAGTCATGTATGGATGTGAGAGTTGGACCATAAAGAAGGCTGAGCATCAAAAAATTGCTGCCTTTGAAATATGGTGCTGAAGAAGACTCTTGAGAGTCTCTTGGACAGCAAGGAAGTCAAACCAGTCCATCCTGAAGGGAATCAACCCTGAATATTCATTGGAAGGACCAATGTTGAAGCTGAAGCTCCAATACTTTGTCCACCTGATGGGAAGAGCCAACTTAATGAAAAATATCCTGATGCTGGGAAAGATTGAAGGCAGGAGGAGAAGGGAACGACAGAGGATGAGATGGTTGGATGGCATTACTGACTCAAGGGACATGAGATTGAGTAAGCTCCGGGAGTTGGTGATGGACAGGGAAGCTTGGCCTGCTGTGGCCCATGGGGTCACAAAGACATGACTGAGGGACTGAACAACAAAGGGCCCAGGGCAGTGCTCTGCACTCAGAAGCACACATGTTTGGTGAATACAGTGACCAGTAAACCAATAAACAAAGGAATCAGTGAGTGCTCTGACATGTGCCTAGACAGCACCGGATGCTCACAAGTGCCACTGACAAGAGGCCCCCACAACCTCGAGGAATGCGGGGGTGGGGGCACCTCCATTCTGCAGATGAGGCTTCCAAGGCTCACAGGATCAACAAGGTACATAAGGCAGGATGGCCAGTAAAAGAAGGAGCTGAAGTTCCCAGCCAGGGCAGCCTGTAAACCACAAGCCCCAGTGCCAGGAAGGACACCCAGGGAGGCTCCACCTTCTCAGGAGCCCAGGAGCTGAGCAGTCAGAGGGAGTGGGTGCCTGGGACTCCCCAGGCCGGCTTGAGCTCCGGTGCAGACTGGGAAAGCAGGTTTGGGGAGACCCAGTGGCCAACAGCTTGTCCTTTAGAGCACCAGGGTCAGTGCATGCCAACACCCGGGGGTTCCCAGCCATGGCCACCAGCTGAAGCCCCAGCAGCCGCCCCTGCTGCCCTCACTACCTAGCCGGCACTTGGACATGCAGCCCTCTTTGCTCCAGGCAGGCCTTCCAGCACCCATGCTCCATCCTTAGAGAAAGGGATCTCCTGTTCCCTTCTGTGGTTCAGGAAACTCCCTGCCCACTGTGCAGGGGAGAGCCAATCTGGCTCCCTCCCCCAGGCCCTTCTTCCTGAGTCTGCCCTGCCCATGGTCAGCAGCTGAGGGCAGGGGTATCCTTGTGGGCAGGTTGACCAGCAGAACCCTTCCTTCCTAAGGGAATTGCACACAGAAATCTGCTGTGTGTCAGGTCAGGGCTCAGCTGCCTGGGAAGGGTTAGCAGGGGAGGGCACAGAGGCTGCCCCAGGGCATTCTGTGGAGGCCCAGGCTCAAAGGGCAGGACGTGCAGACCTTGGGAGGGGAAGAGTGGGTGCAGGCCTGACACCAGGCCCTGTGACCCAGGGCCAGTGTGCTGCCCGAGGGGAGCTGGCCTCCCCATGTGAGGGGCCACTGTCAGTGGTCAGTGAGGTCCCCTCCAGCCCTGACAGTCTAGGGAGAGGTGCCAGGGAGAACCAGGAGGCCAGGCGGGGAAATGACTAACCCCTCACCGCTCTGTCCTGGGCACCCGACCCACCATCCAGGGCTGGGCATCTGCATTTTAAACTGGAGCCAAGGATGGGGGGCCCACTGGCTCTCTGCTGCCCACCTGGGCCCTGCCTGGAGCCACACTCCTCACACCCTCCTCAACGCCCCCAACCCTCTCCTGGGAAGCTCGGTTGACAGTGACTCACAGCCCTTCCCTCTGCCAGCTGGGGCTTGTTCCCGGGAGGCGGAGGGTCCTGGCTCCAGCTGCCTCCTGGGCAAGCACTGGCAACAGCTGCGGCAGCTCAGGACCCTGGGGAGGCAGGGCAGCTTCCCCAGAGCACTCAAGCCCACCCCTGCACCCACAGGAGCCCAGGGCCTCTGAGCAGAGGGCCAGCAAAGACCAGACCCTGCACCGTCATCCTCAGTGGACATCTGAGCAGACGTGAACTCCAAAGACAATGTCAGAACCTCCCACCCACCCAGACTTCTCCGCACTACGCAAGGCCCACACGTGTGTGTGCACATACACCCAAACACAGACAGGGCCCGCCTGGAAACACAGACACTCCCGCATCAGACCCACACGCAGAGTCCAAGACCTTGACAGCCAGCCCCACCCTCTGCACAGACCCTCCCTGGGTGTGACTGGCCTCTGAGATGCTGGGTCCCCCGTCCAGAGCACCGAGCACCTCCTTTCTTGGGACATATCCTCCCCTCTCCAGACCTCACAGGCCTCTGCTGCAGAGAAGTGAGGACAGAGAGTCCAGGGGGACCCCAGCCCTGGTGGGGGAGGTGCTGCCATGGGGGGGGGGGTCCCTGGAGCTTGGGGTCCTTGGATGGTGGGGGGGAGGGGAGGGTCAAGGTCCAGATGGGAGGGTCTGCCCACACCTGCAGAGGCAGCCTGGCCTCACCACACAAACGCCCACCTGGGGCCAATTTCTACCAGCTAGAGCCTTCGGGTCAAGCAGTAGGGACCCACCCAGCTCCTGCCCATCCACTACATGGGCCTCAGTCTTCTGGGGGTGGCATGAGGGGGGTCAGGAGATGCTCTTGGGAGCATCTGAACTCCAAGAGGAGTTCAGGAGTCACCAATCACATGAGGGTGCTGCCTCCTGGACAGCCCCCCTCTCCCCCACCACCCAGGCTTCTCTGACCCTGCCTAGATGTCTAGCAGACAAAGACTAGACACCCAGTCCCTGGACCCCTTGAAGGCCCTATTCGTGAGTGAAGACTGAAGCAGAGAGAGGGAGAGCGCCAAGAGAGGTTTCTCAGCCCTGACAGCACCCCAAAACGCTGCGCCCAGAGCCTGAGCCTTATCCCTGGGAGGTCACTTACCTCCTCCTGGGAGGGGCCTCTCAGACTCTTCAGAGAAAGACAAGCAGTCAGGGGCGGCTCAGAAGCTGAGACTTGGCCGTTTACCTCCTGAACGTCTCCCCAGCCCCCAGAGCGGCCTCTCCTCCCTGGACAGCCCTCCACAGCCAGCCTGCTCGGGCCTGCGTCCGCAAAGAGTAAGGAGGGCCAGAACCCCGGGGGCTGCACGGTGTGGCCCCGACCCTGTGGCCCCCAGAGCAGTCAGGACCCAGGCTCACCTGGACAGAGCGGCGCAGCTCTTCCTGCTAACTGACATGCCGAAAGACCGCCGCGCGTCCCGTCGGCTCCGCACCGCTCCGCGCCGCCCCGCGCCCCTCCTGCGGCGCAGGTAGGCTCACCTGGCCGCTTATCTTGGGCTGCGCGCTCACAGCTGCGCCGCCTGCAGCCTCAATTGGCCTGCTGGTGGGGGCGTCGCGGACGGAGCCTCCCCGGTCCCGACCCTGGCCTCCCGGGTTGCCGCACCAAGGGACAGACGGACGGATGGACGGGCGGACAGGCGCCCAGGCCGCGCGCGGTGAGGCGGCCGCCCAGGGTGGGGACCAAGACTTCCTGCTTGGATGCTGTCTAATCAGCCCGCCGGGCCGCCCCCTCCCGCGAGTGCCCGACAGGGAGTGGGGTGCACCACCGGGAGTGGGGTGCCCCGGGTCAAGCCCGCTCTCCTCCCGCCGACCAGTTCGACCATGGGAAACCCAGCTGGGAAGCGGGCGGGCAGGCGCGCATCTTGGGTCCGGAGCCAGAGCTCTCCCCAGTAGCTCGCGGGGAACTGCGGGCACGCCCCGTGCAAAGCCCGCTCCTCCAGAAAGAAGAGCCGGGATCCCTTCTGCACACTCAGCGCTCAGGGCTCCGAAGAAGCCAAGACTTCGGAGGCGCGCTCGGACTTTGGGCTGGCGGGGCAGGGGTTAAACCCGGCTGGCTTCCCCCCGGGGAACAGCGAACAGGGGAGTAGCGCTCGAGTTCTGGAGCGAGTGAGGTACCACCTGGCTCCCTTTAGGTGCACGTCCGGCTGCACGTGCCTCCCATCCGGCAGGACTTCAGGGGACCAGGGAGGGTCAGTGCCTAACAGACGAATCTTGTCTTCCCTGCGCATCAGAACTGTTGCGTCTCCCAGAGGAAGGAGGCGTAACCCCCGACACCAGTAGGAGAAGACAGGTGTAGGAGGGTTGGAAATGACGCGGCCTCTTGGGTCTCACTGGCCAGCCTGGCCCCCTGGAGGCGCTGATCCGGAGCTGGTGGTCTGTACAGTGCCTCCCAGCTCTGAGATCCCCAGTGAAGGGCTAGCCTGCTGCTGAACAAAAAGCCTGGGCACACAAGGCAGCCCCTTCCCCAAACACCACCTCCTCCAGGGGGTCCTTCTTCTTGGCTAGAGGAGCTGAATGACTTTCAAGGAATAAGAGCTGGAGACCAGGCTTTGGGCGCTGGGATGGATGGGCCATGTGACCTGGGGCCAGTCACCTGTTTCCCAGTCACCTGTTTCCTCTTCTGGGTAGTAGAAATGACACTATCCAGCTTCCTTCCAGGTTGTGGGGGTCAAATGAGTCTGCCGCTGAATGCGGGTGAACCTGGGGTGAGCACTGAGAGCTACCCAAGGCCATGCCAGGCCACTGGCTCCTCCAGGGAAAGAGGAAGTGGGGGTGGCAACAACCTGGCCCCTGCATGCTGGGACTCGGGGCCACCCCTTCTGGGGTGTCTGCTGTCCCCAGGGACCCAGAAAATGTCCTTCCCTTGGTTTGTCAACTGAAAAAGCAAAGTAACCCTTGTCATTGGAAGCCCAGCCCTTCCAGGGACACTCCGTGAAGCCAACAGTTGGGAGTGTCTCTAAAACTTCAAACTCCAACACCAGCACTATGGACACAAAACCGAAAGACACAGAAGGCTGGTGTGCAGACCCCTCCAGAGGTGCAGGAAACTGAGCTTTGTGCATGTGTGTACAGGTCTATTCCCAATTCCCTAACTATTCCTTCTCCTGACACATCCCCTGTGATAACCTTAAGTTCATTCTCGAAGTCTGTGAGTCTGTTTCTGTTTCGTGAATAAGTTAATTTGTTTCATTTCTTTTTAACTTTAGCATATAAGTGATGTTTTCCTTTCTCTGTCTGACTTATTTCACACAGAATGACAATCTCTAGCTCGATCTATATTGCTGCAAATGGGATTAGTATCTTAATGTGAGGACTCAGGCAGAAGGCACCAACCAATACCCAGGGAGAAGAGGGCTCTCAACAGATAAAGAGCCCATGCTGGCACCTTGATCTTGGACTTTTCATCTCCAGAACTGAAAAAAAAAGTCTTCGTTTCTAAGACATATTTTGTAAGAACACCAAGATAACTACTGATTTCCTCTTCCAACTTATTAATTTTTTATTGAGATATAATTGATATATTATATACATTTCAAGTGTACAACATAGTGGTGTACAGTTTTAAAGGTTATATTCCATTTATAGTTATTATAAAGTATTGGCTATATGCCTTGTGTTGAGCATTATATCCTTTTAGCTTATTTATTTTATACATGGATCCTCTTCATTTAGGTCAGGGTCTTGATATATAACTAGGACTTCCATTTGTTTTTTCAGCTTCTCCTTTTTCTCTTACCCCACCCCTAATTGGTAGAAAGCCTCTATTCTCAACTGACTTGAACAGACTTAAGTAAAACATAGAAACAAATTATTAGATCTTAGTGGTTGAAGTGGCTGCTAATCAGACTGTCCTAGATTTAAGCGCTGAATTTTCCACTTAACTATGTAGACTTTACTGTGTAAATGGCTTACTTTCTCACAGTTCGTTCCTTCTGTAAAATGAAGAGTAATATAGTATTCTGAGTAAGAAGAAAGCATGAAAACAAAATATTTTGCACAATATGTAAATATTTGATGCATGCCATTGTTGTATATGGGGTCCCCATGGAGGCATGCACAGTAAGGGGAGCAAGAGGGAGAGTTGACTGAGTTTCCTTGTAGCTCAGGAGATAGTACTCGGGGCAGGACCTGAGGGTCCCCAAGGAGTTGATCACAGGGACTGGCTGTAAAAGGAGAAGTGTGTGGATGCTCTGCATGGAGTTGCAGGTTGACCATGCATCCAGAACAGGTGGTTCTGGACTGTAGCTGGGGCAGGGGACTGATGGGTAGAAAGGAGTCCAGATGTGTAAACAAGGACATTTGTGTCATCCTGGTGATGCTTTTAAATAATTTTGACAAGTTAAGTCATAAACAGATTGGCATTTATTAAAAAAAAATATTCTGATGGCAGAATGGAGAATAGATTGAAGAAATTTAAAATCAGTGTCTGTCCAGGTTCGATGCATGATACAGGATGCTTGGGGCTGGTGCATTGGGATGACCCAGAAGGATGGTACAGGGAGGGAGGTGGGAAGGGGGTTCAGGATGGGGAACACGTGTACACCCGTGGCAGATTTGTGTTGATGTATGGCAAAACCAATACAATATTGTAAAGTAAAGAAAATAAATCCTAAAAATAAATAAATAATTCAAAAAACAAATAAATAAAATCATTGCCTGGGTGGTGAGTAACAGTCCTGAACTGAAAAAGGGGCAGTGGGGAAGAAAGAGATAGATGTGGGGAATTTTCAGGATTCACGGTTCTCAGAACTTGAAGTTTGGTTGGATGATTTCCTTGGCTTCTGACTCACATCTGTGAGTGGGTGGTGATTCTCTATGAAGTGTCAGAATAAGAAAGCAAGAACAGGTTTCACGCAGGATGACTTTTTTTTTTTTTGACACCTAACATTTGTGATTCTTTGGGACATGGTAGAATTGGGCAGTTCTTAGAGGACAGAGGAACTGGGGTTATTAGCTTAGGCGATGGGTTATATGCTGAAAAGGTGGGCATATCCATCTCAATCCCAAAGGAAATCAACCCTGAATATTCACTGGAAGGACTGATGCTGAAGCTGAAGCTCCAATACTTTGGTCACCTGATGTGAAGAGCTGACTCTTCAGAAAAGACCCTGATGCTGGGAAAGATTGAGGGCAGGAGGAGAAGTAGGGGGACAGAGGATGAGATGGTTGGATAGGCTCAATGGACATGAGTTTGAGCAAACTCCAGAGGATAGTAAAGGACAGGGAAGCCTGGCATGCAGCAGTCCATGGGACTGAAAATTGTCAGACACAACTGAGCAACTGAACAACAGCAATCCATCTCATAAGACAAAGTGGAGAGTATAGTGAGGAGCAGGTGTAGAGGGAGTTGAGGGAATGGTTCCTTGGAGGCTTGGCTGGGGGATATTGTTTAAGATCTGAGGGGTAGAGCTGGCCTCTTGATTCTGAAGTCCAGTCCATGCAGTGATTAGAATTGAGGGGCTGAGGTGTCAGCTGAGATTGAATGCCCCTAGGATGAAGAAGTACGTACAGAGAAGCAGACACAGGGCTGGGGGGCTGAGAACGGAAGTCTCTGCTGAGGAAGTCAGCAGGGGTCCACAAGGAGGTGGGTCGGTGATGACACTGGCGGGTGATACGGGCTTCAGAGGTAGAGAGGAGTTTGCACAAGGTGCGCTTGGAGCATTCTCTGTTTAGCTGGATGCCTAGGTTGTGTAGCCACATTACATGAGAGGAATTAGGAAAAATCACCTTTCAGTTCAGCTGTCACTCGCTTACTTATCACATCTACCTTGTTGATTAGTCTTGGGTCCTCAGTCCTGGCTCCCCACTGCTGTCCTGTGGTTCTCCATTCAGTGTATGATTGGCAGTGTCTGAGGACATTTGGTCACCACAGTGTGGGGAGGGGTGCATCTGGCATCTAGTGAGTGGAGACAGTCAAGCACTTCACAGGGCTCCTCCCCCAACAGAGTATCCAGTACCAGTGCCAGCAGTTGAGAGACCTGTGATGTGCATTTGACTGTATCATTTTCCTACATAAAACTTCTCAGTGATTTTTCTGTCAGAGTGAAAACCAGATTCCTTGGACCTCCATGACCTGCCTCCTGTTTCAACATGCTCATGCTTCTCCAGCTTGTGACCTTCTCCCTTTCTGTTCCTCCATATCCCATTCTTCACATGCAGAAGTGCTTCTCTGTTTCCCTGATGGTCCCTGGGGCTGAGTGAGTGCTCCTGCTTCTGCTCCTGAACTGTTACTTCCTAGTTCGTTTTACTCTCTTTCAGAGTAAGATGTGTCATTCCTCACACACCTTCCTTTACCATCAGTGTTTGCATTTTCTCTCAGAGGACCTAACCTGTGTCAAAATAGGCTGCTCAATTTGCATGCCCCTAATGCACATTACAGAGAAGGCAATGGCACCCCACTCCAGTACTCTTGCCTGGAAAATCCCATGGGTGGAGGAACCTGGTGGGCTGTGGTCCATGGGATCTCGGGGAGTCAGACATGACTGAGCGACTTCACTTTCACTTTTCACTTTCACGCATTGGAGAAGGAGATGGCAACCCACTCCAGTGTTCTTGCCTGGAGAATCCCAGGGATGGAGGAACCTGGTGGGCTGCCATCTATGGGGTCGCGCAGAGTTGGACACAACTGAAGCGACTTAGCAGCAGCAGCAGCAATGCACATTAAATCTTCCATGGATGTGCCCTCCTGATGTTGCAGTGCTGTGTCCCTGTGTTTATGACGAATGCAGGAATCCTGTCTCTGTGAGTGGTCAGAGCAGACTCTAGTCCTAGACTGTGGATTCCAGTCCATCTCCTCCACTACCTGAAGAGGTTGGGACTGTTGCCCAGGCTCACAGGTTAAGATTTCTCATGTAGGATAATAGTATCTATCTTTGATGGTTATGGGCATTGGCTTATGAAGGTGAGTCCATCATCCCACTTGCTGTTGGGTTCACGGCCACTTCATAGTGACCACATACGTCCCTAGGAAAGTATGCGGATATTGGCACATCACTTACTTATTTGTAGTATCAACCTAATAAAGGAAGTAAACTGAGGCAAGCTCAAATGACCAGAAATTGAGTTTATTGGTGAATAGAAGAATACTTGCAATTCAGGAAGTCAGTTGAGGATTTGGGGAGGTTCTATTTATGGACAGAGAGTAAGAAGAAGGGGCATGTAGTCAGCTTCCAGGCAGTGAGTTTATTGACTGTCCTGTAGAGCAGGCATTTAGGGAAGCCAGCCTCTTGGCACCTCAGTTTACTTCCTGGGGGCACATGTGCAACAGTCTCCATTCCCTCCCCCAGTTCCATTTCAGGTTGAAACTTCTGTGGTCACTTTCCCATGCTCTGTTGTGTGTGTGTTCAGCTCGCTTTGTAGGTAATATGGCCTGAATGAATGAAAGTGCTGCTATCTAGTAGGACCTCTGCTTTACTCAGAATTCCTGAGGCAGAGGAACCCAAGGGTTGGAGTCTGTTTTTACTCTTCTCTCTCAAGGGCAGCACCACGTGGATATGCCTAGTTTTCCTGGCTGGATAATTCTTATAGGGTAAAATTTTTGAAGGGAACAGTCAATAAATATTAACAGAAAGAAATATGCTTACTATTCTTAGTTTTCTTCAAGGGCCTTTTTGGGGTCCAATTTCAGTTTTAGTTAAAAAATAGGTATTTCCTAAAAGATGTAAGAAGGGGAAATGTGTCAAGAGGTTTTAACTTAGTTTCTTTCCTTGCTGGCTGTATTCTTGCATATTTTCTTTAATTTATACTCCTTTTTTATTTTTTTTTAATTGTGAAAATATAATACATTTACAGGAGGCTTAGAAAATACAGAACAAAGTTACCTATAGTTCCACTGTGTATTACAGTTATTCTTTTTAAGGGGACTTCCCTGTAGCTCAGATGGTAAGGAATCTGCCTGCAATGCAGGCAGACCTGGCTTTGATCCTGGGTCCAGAAGACCCTCTGGAGAAGAAATTTCTTTTTAAGTAGATCAATTAAGATTTTTGGTTGAGTTTCAATATCATGCTCTCAGAAATTAATAGAATGAGTATATAGACAAGTAGAAAGATACAGTAGACCTGAAAAGCACTGTGAACCAATTCAACATAATTAAGATTTATACAATTTTAAAACAACAGTAGGATACAAATTCTATTCAAGTCCCCATAAACTATAAAGTAGGAGACACTGGAATATGTCCAGGGAGATAGGACTAGGTCCAGAAACTTCCTGGTCTAAAGGTACTGAAATCACACAGAGTCTTTGCTCTTATCATTGTGGAATTATGTTAGGGATCAATATCAAAAGATATTTGAAAATACCACACATTATTTTCAAGTGCACTGTGACATTTACCAAGAAAGACCTTTGACTTAGCCATTGAAAGCCTCGATAAAGTTAGAAAACTGAAAAAGCACAGAGGGTGATTGCAGAGAAGAGAGCATTTAAATGAGAAATTAATATAAATGAGAGATTAGTATCAAAGATACTTTAAAAATCCCATGTATTTGGAAATTAAATGTACACTTTTAAATGATGTGTGTATCTAAGAAGCCATAACAAGGAAATAGAAAATATTTGTAATAGAATAAAAGTGAGGAGTTTATCAGAATTTCTTACATGCACCTGAAACTTCTTTATGCAATTAAATACTATGTAGAGGCAAATAAGTTATTAAAAAATATTGAACATAGCATAACACTTTGTAAATTTGAACAAAATCTGCACCTCAGTTAATAATATTGTATCACATGTTAATACTTTTTTTTTTTTTTACAGGATGGTATTTCTTTATATTCTCAGAATTGGATTAGAAGTTTCAAACCTCATTCAATTTTTTTAATCACTAAGATAATAAACTTTCTAGATTTTAGCAATAATACTAGATGCCAACATAGATGGAAATATATCAAAGTTTTGACTGAATATAAACTAGAAATCTAGCATCCTATTCATACTAAGTCAAAGAAGTGGAATCAAAACATCATAATATTTTTAGCTAGGCAAAAATTTATATATCTTATAAAATATATATATTATACATTCTATATATAAATGTATACAAAAGCTTTTCTGCTATGCCTGATAGTCTTAAGAAAGAACAACAACAAGAGAGATGGAGAAATTGGAAAACGTAAACTAAATGAAATGAGAGAACGGAATATGAAATAGAAAAAGTGAAACTAACTAGGTAAAGGTAAAAGATCATCATATAGTCCAGTTGTTTTTAAACATGGCTGCTCATTAGAAACATATCCGGAGCTTTGGAGAAAAAAAGCAATTCCTGGGCATTTGTGTCTTTCAAAAAATTCCAAGATAATTGTGGTACACATCTGGATATTAAGAAGTGATTACAAATTTTCCTATTAAATGGTAGTTTTCAGTTCAGTTCAGTTCAGTCACTCAGTCGTGTCTGTGACCCGACTTTGTGACCCCATGGACTACAGCACACCAGGCCTCCCTGTTCGTCACCAACTCTGGGAGTTTACTCAAATGCATGGCCATTGAGTCAATGATGCTATCCAACCATCTCATCCTCTGTCTTCCCCTTCTCCTCCTGCCTTCAAATCTTTCCCAGCATCAGGGTCTTTACAAATGACTTCTTTGCATAAAGTGGCCAAAGTATTGGAGTTTCAGCTTCAACATCAGTCCTTCAAATGAACACCCAGGACTGATCTCCTTTAGGATGGACTGGTTGGATCTCCTTGCAGTCCAGGGGACTCTCAAGAGTCTTCTCCAACACCACAGTTCAAAAGCATCAATTCTTCAGTGCTCAGCTTTCTTTATAGTCCAACTCTCACATCCATACATGACTACTGGAAAAACCATAGCCTTGACTAGATGGACATTTGTTGTTAAAGTAATGTCTCTGCCTTAAGATATGCTGTCTAGGTTTGTCATAGCTTTTCTTCCAAGGAGCAAGCATCTTTTAATTCATGGCTACAGTCACCATCTACAGTGATTTTGGAGCCCCAAAATATAAAGTCTGTCACTGTTTCCCCATCTATTTCCCAAGAAGTGATGGGACCAGATGCCATGATCTTAGTTTTCTGAATGTTGAGTTTAAGCCAACTTTTTCACTCTCCTCTTTCACTGTCATCAAGAGGCTCTTCAGTTCTTCTTCACTTTCTGCCATCAGGGTGGTATCATTTGCACATATGAGGTTATTGACATTTCTCCTGGCAATCTTGATTCCAGCTTGTGCTTCATCCCGCCCAGTGTTTCTCATGCTGTACTCTGCATATAAGTTAAATAAGCAGGGTGAAAATACACAGGTTTGATGTACTCCTTTTCCTATTTGGAACCAGTCTGTTGTTCCATGTCCAGTTCTAACTGTTATTTCCTGAATTGCATACAGATTTCTCAAGAGGTAGGTAAGCTGGTTTGGTATTCCCATATCTTTAAGAATTTTCCAGAGATTGTTGTGTTCTACTCAGACAGAGGCTTTGGCATAGTCAATAAAACAGAAGTAGATGTTTTTCTGGAACTCTCTTGCTTTTTCGATGATCCAGTGGATCATCCATTGGAACATCTGTTGAATCGTCGAAATGGTAGTTTTAGTGATACAGAATTCGTTTATTTTTTGTTGACCAATCATGATACAATGGTATTAAGCAAATAGTAGCTACATAATCACAATAGTAAAAGATGTTTATCAGTTTTCACCATCAACAGCCAGATCAAAAAAAAAAAGAAAAAAAAAGATAATTACAATTGCAAGTCATGATGGAAACATGATTAATCTAACAATATAAAATAATTACATACAGTTTAGTGGTTAAGTAGAGTGATGTGTTAAGTTGAAGTACATCCAGGCACATGTTTCCATCTGCCCAGCCAGTCTATGTCTTTTGGTTAATCCATTTACATTTGAGGTAAATATCGATATGTATGACCTTTTTCCCATTTTGTTAATTGTTTTGGGCTTATTTTGTGTAGGTCTTTTCCTTCTCTTTGTTTCCTGCCTAGAGAAGTTATTTTAGCATTTGTTGTAAAACTGGTTTGGTGGTGCCACATTCTCTTAACTTTTGCTTGTCTCAAAAGCTTTTGATTTCTCTGTCAACTCTGAATGAGAGTCGTACTGGGTAGAGTATTCTTGGTTGTAGGTTCCTCCCTTTTATCACTTTGAATTTATCATGCCATTCCCTTCTGGCTTGCAGAGTTTATTGATATATCAGCTGATAACCTTATGGGAATTCCTTGTATGTTATTGTTTTTCCCTTGTTGCTTTTAAGATTTTATCTTTGTCTTTAATTTTTGTCAGTTTGATTACTATGTGTCTCTGTGTGTTCCTCCTTAGGTTTATCCTGCCTGGGACTCTTTGCACTTCCTAAACTTGACTATTTCCTTTCCCATGCTGGGGAAGTTTTCAACTATCATCCCTTCAAATAATTTTCTTAGGTCCTTTCTCTCCCTCTTTTCCTTCTAGGATCCCTAGAATGTGAATGTTGGTATGTTTAACGTTGTCCCAGAGGTCTCTCAGGCTGTCTTCAGTTTTTTCTATATTCTGTTCTGAGGCAGTGATTTCCACCATTCTGTTCTCCAGGTCACTTATCCATTCTTCTGCCTCAGTTATTCTGCTGTTGATTCCTTCTAATGTATTGTTCATCTGTTTGTTTGTTCTTTAATTATTATATGCCTTTGGTAAACATTTCCTGCATCTCCTCCATTCATCTTCCCAGATCCTGGATCATCTTCACTATCATTATTCTGAATTCTTTTTCTGGAAAATTACCTATCTCCACTTCATTTAGTTATTTATCGGGGGTTTTGTCTTGTCCCTTCATCTGAAACATAACTTTCTGCTTTTTTGTCCTGACTAATTTTCTAGAATGTGATTTTCATTCTAGGTGCTGCGTGATTGTGTTTCTTCTTACTTCTTCTATCTGCCCTCTGGTAGATGAGGCTAGAGGCTCAGGTGTAGGTTTCCTGATGGAAAGGACTGGCTGTGGGGAAAACTGGGTCTTTCTCTGATGGGCAGGGCTGTGCTCAGTGAAGCTTTAATCCAGTTGCCTGCTAATGGGAGGGGTTGTCCTCCAACCTGTTGGCCTGAGGTGATGCAGCCATGGAGTCTACTTGCTCTATGGTATGGATAAAGGCGACCTCCAAGAGGACTTACACCAAAGGACACCTTCCAGGACTCCTGCCATCAGTGCCTTCATCCCTGTGGCAGCCACTGCTGACCCACACCTCCACAGGAGACCCTCCAACATTAGCAGGTTGGTCTGACAAAAGCAGAAGATATTAAGAAGAGGTGGCAAGAATACACAGAAGAACTGTACAAAAAAATCTTCACGACCCAGATAATCACGATGGTGTGATCACTGATCTAGAGCCAGACATCCTGGAATGTGAAGTCAAGTGGGCCTTAGAAAGCATAACTACGAACAAAGCTAGTGGAGGTGATGGAATTCCAGTTGAGCTATATCAAATCCTGAAAGATGATGCTGTGAAAGTGCTACACTCAATTTGCCAGCAATTTGGAAACTCAGCAGTGGCCACAGGACTGGAAAAGGGCAGTTTTCATTCCAATCCCAAAGAAAGGCAATGCCAAAGAATGCTCAAACTACCACACAATTGCACTCATCTCACATGCTAGTAAAGTAATGCTCAAAATTCTCCAAGCCAGGCTTCAGCAATACATGAACCATGAACTTCCAGTTGTTCAAGCTGGTTTTAGAAAAGGCAGAGGAACTAGAGACCAAATTGTCAACATCCACTGGATCATGGAAAAAGCAAGAGAGTTCCAGAAAAACATCTATTTCTGCTTTATTGACTATGCCAAAGCCTTTGACTTGTGGATCACAATAAACTGTGGAAAATTCTGAAAGAGATGGGAATACCAGCTGACCTGCCTCTTGAGAAATTTGTATGCAGGTCAGGAAGCAACAGTTAGAACTGGACATGGAACAACAGACTGGTTCCAAATAGGAAAAGGAGTACAAGGCTGTATATTGTCACCCTGCTTATTTAACTTATATGCAGAGTACATCATGAGAAATGCTGGGCTGTAAGAAGCACAAGCTGGAATCAAGATTGCCGGGAGAAATATCAATCACCTCAGATATGCAGATGACACCACCCTTATGGCAGAAAGTGAAGAGGAACTAAAAAGCCTCTTGATAAAGGTGAAAGTGGAGAGTGAAAAAGTTGGCTTAAAACTCAACATTCAGAAAACTAAGATCATGGCATCTGGTCCCATCACTTCATGGAAAATCGATGGAGAAACAGTGGAAACAGTGTCAGACTTTATTTTTTGGGGCTCCAAAATCACTGCAGATGGTGACTGCAGCCATGAAATTAAAAGATGCTTACTTCTTGGAAGAAAAGTTATGACCAACCTAGATAGCATATTGAAAAGCAGAGACATTACTTTGCTGACAAAGGTCCGTCTAGTCAAGGCTATGGTTTTTCCAGTGGTCGTGTATGGATGTGAGAGTTGGACTGTGAAGAAGGCTGAGTGCCGAAGAATTGATGCCTTTGAACTGTGGTGTTGGAGAAGACTCTTGAGAGTCCCTTGGACTACAAGGAGATCCAACCAGTCCATTCTGAAGATGAACCCTGGAATTTCTTTGGAAGGACTGATGCTAAAGCTGAAACTCCAGTACTTAGGCCACCTCATGCGAAGAGTTGACTCATTGGAAAAGACTGATGCTGGGAGGGATTGGGAGCAGGAGGAGAAGGGTATGACAAAGGATGAGATGGCTGGATGACGTCACTGCCTCGACGGATGTGAATCTGAGTGAACTTCGGGAGTTGGTGATGAACAGGGAGGCCTGGCGTGCTGCGATTCATGGGGTCGCCAAGAGTCAGACACGACTGAGTAACTGAACTGAACTGACTGGTTCAGTCTGCAGTGGGGGCACTGCTCCTTTCTGCTGAGTCTTGGTGCACACAAGTTTTGTTTGTGCCTTTGGAGAGTGGAGTCTCTGTTTCCCTCAGTCTTGTGGAAGTCCTGTCATCAAATCCTGCTGGCCTCATGGTCAGGTTTCCTGGGGATTCCCAGTACCTTTCCTGGATCCTCAGGCTGGGAAGCCTGATGTGGGGCTCAGAATCTTCACAGCAGTGGGAGAACTTCTTTGGTATCATTGTTCTCCAGTTTGTGAGTCACCCACCCAATGGGTATGGAATTTGATTTTATCATGATTGCACCTCTGCAATGATTGCCATATTGTTGCAGTTTCTTTTTCTTTGGATGTGTTGTATCTTTTCTTGGTGAGTTCCAGCGTCCTTCTGTCAATGGCTGTTCAACAGCTAATTGTGATTTTGGTGCTCTGCAGGTGGAGATGAGCACACATCCTTCTATTCTGCTATATTGAATCAGAAGCCCACAAAGTTTTTATTTTTATTTTTTTTAATTATTTTCGCTACTTGCTTTTTTATTTGCTTAAAAATAGTTTCAAGTTAGTAACAATTCTACTCCTCGCCCAGGTTTTTATTTTTTAAATTAACTTATTAATTTTAATTGGAGGCTAATTACTTTACAATATTGTAGTGGTTTTTGCCATACACTGACATGAATCAGCCATGGGTGTACATGTGGCCCCCATCCTGAACCCCTCTGCCACCTCCCTCCCCATCCCATCCCTCAGGGTTGTCCCAGTGCACTGGCTTTGAGTGCCATGTTTCATGCATCAAACTTGGATTGGACATCTATTTCACGTATTACGGTACTATACATGTTTCAATGCTATTCTTTCAAACCATCCCACCCTTACCTTCTCCCACGTAGTCCAAAAGTCTTTCCTTTACATCTGTGTCTCTTTTGCTGTCTCTCATATAGGGTCATGATTACCATCTTTCTAAATTCCATATATATGCATTAATATACTGTATTGGTGTTTTTCTTTCTGACTTACTTCACTCTGTATAATGGGCTTGAGTTTCATCCACCTCATTAGAACTGATTCAAATGTGTTCTTTTTAATAGCTGAGTAATATATCATCGTGTATAGGTACCACAACTTTCTTATCCATTCGTCTGCTGATGGACATCTAGGTTGTTTCCATGCCCTTGTTATTGTAAACAGTGCTGGGATGCACATTAGGGTACACATGTCTCTTTCAATTCTGGTTTCCTCAGTGTGTATCCCCAGCAGTGGGATTGCTAGGTCATATGGCAGATCTATTTTCAGTTTTTTAAGGAATCTCCACACTGTTCTCCATAGTGGCTGTACTAGTTTGCATTCCCACCAACAGTGTAAGAGGGATCCCTTTTCTCCACACCCTCTCCAGCATTTATTGTTTGTAGACTTTTGGATAGCAGCCATTCTGACCGGCATGAGATGGTACCTCATTGTGGTTTTGATTTGCATTTATCTGGTAATGAGTGATGTTGAACATCTTTTCATGTGTTTGTTAGCCATCTGTATGTCTTCTTTGGAGAAATGTCTTTCTAGTTCTTTGGCCCATTTTTTTATTTGGTCACTTAATTTCTGGTATTGACTTGCATGAACTGCTTGTATATTTTTGAGACTAATTCTTTGTCAGTTGCTTCACTTGCTATTATTGTCTCCCATTCTGAAGGCTGTGTTTTCACCTTGCTTATACTTTGCTTTGTTGTGCAAAAGCTTTTAAGTTTAATTAGGTCCAATTTGTTCATTTTTGCTTTTATTTCCATTACTCTTGGAGGTGGGTCATAGAGGATCCTGGTATGATTTTTATCAGAGAGTGTTTTGCCTATGTTTTCCTCTAGGAGTTTTTTAGTTTCTGGTCTTACATTTAGATCTTTAATCATTTTGAGTGTATTTTCGGATATGGTGTTAGAAAGTGTTCTAGTTTCATTCTTTTACAGTTGGTTGACAAGTTTTCCCAGAATCACTTGTTAAAGAGATTGTCTTTTCTCCATTGTATAGTCTTGCCCTCTTTGTCAAAGATAAGGTGTCCATAGGTGCGTGAATTTATCTCGGCTTTCTATTTTGTTCCATTGATCTATATTTCTGTCTTTGTTCTGGTACCATGCTGTCTTGATGACTGTAGCTTTGTAGTATAGTCTGAAGTCAGGCAGGTCGATTCCTCCAGTTCCATTCTTCTATCTCAAGATTGCTTTGGCTATTCAAGGTTTTTTGTACTTCCATACAAATTGTGAAATTATTTTTTCTAGTTCTGTGAAAAATACCATTGATAGCTTGATAGGGATTGCATTGAATCTATAGATTGCTTTGGGTAGTAGGCTCATCTTCAGTATATTGATTCTTCTGATCCATGAACATGGTATATTTCTCCATCTATTAGTGTCCTCTTTGATTTCTTTCATCAGTGTTTTATAGTTTTCTATATATAGGTCTTTTGTTTCTTCAGGTGGATTTATTCCCAAGTATTTTATTTTTTTTCATCACAATGGTGAATGGAATTGTTTCCTTGTTTTCTCTTTCTGTTTTCTCATTGTTAGTGTATAGGAATGCAAGGGATTTCTCTGTGTTAAATCATGCAACTTTACTATATTCATTGATTAGCTCTAGTAATTTTCTGGTGGTGTCTTTAGGGTTTTTAATGTAGAGGATCATGTCATCTGCAGTGAGAGTTTTACTTCTTTTCCAATCTGGATTTCTCTTATTTCTCTTCTCTGATTGCTGTGGCTAAAATTTGAAAACTATGTTGAATAGTAGTGGTGAGAGTGGGCACCCTTATTTTGTTCTTGAATTTAGGGGAAATGGTTTCAATTTTTTGCCATTGAGGATAATGTTTGCTGTGGGTTTATCATATATGACTTTTACTATGTTGAGGTATGTTCCTTCTATGCCTGCTTTCTGAAGGTTTTTTTTTTTTTTTTTTCAATAAATGGATGTTGAATTTTGTCAAAGGTTTTCTCTGCATCTATTGAGATAATCATATGGTTTTTATCTTTCAATTGGTTAATGTGGTATGTCACATTGTTTGATTTGTGGATATGCAAGAATCCTTGCATTCCTGGGATAAAACCCACTTGGTCACGATGCATGATGTTTTTAATATGTTGTTGGATTCTGTTTCCAGAATTTTGCTGAGGATTTTTATATGTATGTTCATTAGTGATAATGGCCTATAGTTTTCTTTTTCTGTGGCATCTTTGTCTGGTTTTGGTATTAGGGTAATGATGGCCTCATAGAATGAGTTTGGCAGTTTACCTTCCTCTATAATTTTCTGGAAGAGTTTGGGTATGATAGGTGTTAGCTCTTCTCTAAAATTTTGGTAAAATTCACCCGTGAAGCCATCTTGTCCTGGGCTTTTGTTTGTTGGAAGATTTTTGGTTACAGTTTTGATTTCTAAGCTTGTAATGGGTCTGTGAAGATTTTCTATTTCTTCCTGGTTCAGTTTTGGAAGGTTATACTCTCCTAAGAATTTGTTCCCTTCTTCCAAGTTGTCTATTTTATTGGCATATAGTTGCTGATAGTAGTCTCTTATGATCCTTTGTATTTCTGTGTTGTCTGCTGTGATTTCTCCATTTTCATTTCTAATTTTGTTGATTTGATTTTCTCCTTTTTTTCTTGATGAGTCTGGCTAATGGTTTGTCTATTTTATTTATCTTCTCAAAGAACCAGCTGTTAGTTTTGTTGATTTTTGCTATAGCCTCCTTTGCTTCTTTTTCATTTATTTCTGCCCTAATTTTTATGATTTATTTCCTTCTACTCACCCTAGGGTTCTTCATTTCTTCTTTTTTCTAGTTGCTTTAGATTTCAAGTTAGGTTATTTATTTATTTTTTCTCTTGTTTCTTGAGGTAAGCTTATATTGCCATGAACCTTTCCCTTAACACTGCTTTTACTGAATCCCATAAGTTTTGGGTTGTCGTGTTTTCATTTTCATTTGTTTCTATGCATATTTTGATTTCTTTTTTTATTTCTTCTGTGATTTGTTGGTTATTCAGAAGCATGTTGTTTAGTCTCTGCATGTTTGCATTTTTAATTTTTTTCCCAGTACTGACATCTAATCAAGCATTGTGATCAGAAAAGAGGCTTGATGATTTCAATTTTTTTGAATTTACCAAGGCTAGATTTATGGCCCAGGATGTGATCTATCCTGGAGAATGTTCCATGTGCACTTGAGAAAAAGGTGAAATTCATTGTTTTGGGGTGAAATGTCCTATAGATATCAATTAGGTCTAACTGGCCCATTGTATCATTTAAAGTTTGTTTCCTTGCTGATTTTCTGTTTGGTTGATCTATCCATAGGTGTGAGTGTGGTATCAAAGTCTCCCACTATTATCGTGTTACTGTTAATTTCCCCTTTCATACTTGTTAGCATTTGCCTTACATATTGCAGTGCTCCTATGTTGGGTGCATATATATTTATAATTGTTATATCTTCTTGGATTGCTCTTTTATCATTATATAGTGTTCTTCTTTGTCAGTTTTCACAGCCTTTATTTCAAAGTCTCTTTTATCTGCTATGAGTATTGCTAGTCCTGCTTTCTTTTGGTCTCCATTTGCATAAAATATCTTTTTCCAGCCTTTCACTTTCAGTCTGTATATGTCCCTTGGCTTGAGATGGTCTCTTGTAGACAGCACATACAGGGGTCTTGTTTTTGTATTCATTCAGTCAGTCATTGTCTTTTGGTTGAGGTATCCAACCCACTTACTTTTAAGGTAATTATTGATAAGTGTGATCCCATTGCCATTTACTTTGTTGTTTTGGGTTCGAGTTTATAAACCTTTTCTGTGTTTCCTGTCTAGAGAAGATCCTTTAGCATTTGTTGAGCTGGTTTGGTGGTGCTGAATTCTCTTAGCTTTTGCTTGTCTGTGAAGCTTTTGATTTCTCCTTCATATTTGAAGGAGATCCTTGCTGGGTACAATAATCTGGGTTGTAGGTTTTTCTCTTTCATCACTTTAAGTATGTCCTGCCATTCCCTTCTGGCTTGAAGAGTCTCTATTGAACGATCAGCTGTTATCCTTATGGGGATTCCCTTGTGTGTTATTTGTTGCTTTTCCCTTGCTGGTTTTAATATTTGTTCTTTGTATTTGGTCTTCATTAATTTGATTAATGTATGTCTTAGGATGTTTTCATCTTGGGTTTATCCTGTTTGGGACTATCTGGGTTTCTTGGGCTTTGGTGGCTATTTTCTTCCTCATTTTAGAGAAAATTTCAACTATTATCTCCTCAGGTATTTTCTCATGCCCTTTCTTTTTGTCGTCTTCTGCTGAAACTCCTATGACTCAAATGTTGGGGCATTTAACATTGTCGCAGAGGCCTCTGAGGTTGTCCTCATTTGTTTTAATTCTTTCTTCTTTTTCCCTCTCTGCTTAATTTATTTCCACCATTCTTTCACCTCACTTATCCTGTCTTCTGCCTCAGCTACTCTACTGTTGTTTCCCTCCAGAGTTCTTTTGATCTGTTATTGCATTATTCATTATTGATCGACTCTTCTTTATTTCTTCTAGGTCCTTGTTAAACACTTCTTGCATCTTCTCAGTCCTTGTCTCTAGACTATTTATCTGTGACTCCATTTTGTTTTCAAGATTTTGGATCATCTTTACTATCATTATTCTGAATTCTTTTTCAGGTAGACTCCCTATCTCTTCCTCTTTTGATTGGTTTGGTGGTCATTTATCATGTTCCTTTACCTGATGAATATTTCTCTGCCTTTGCATTTTGTTTAGATTGCTGTATTTGGGGTGACCTTTCTGTAGGCTGGAAATCTGTGGTTTCTTTTTATTGTGAAGGTTGCTCCCTGCGGGTGGGGTTGGACTAGTGGCTTGTCAAGCTTTCATAGATAGGGAAACTTGCATCTGTGTTCTGGTCGGTGGAACTGGATCTCTTCTCTCTGGAGTGCAATGAAGTGTCCAGGAGTGAGTTTTGGGGCATCTATGGGTTTGACATGACGTTGGGCAGCCTGTATTTTAATGTTCAGGGCTATGTTCCTATGTTGTTGGAGAATTCGCATGGTATGTCTTGATCTGGAACGTGTTGGCTCTTGGATGGAGCTTGGTTTCCGTGTAGGTATGGAGGCTTTTGGATGAGCTCTTGTTGATTAATGTTCCTGGAGTCAGGAGTTTCCTGGTGTTCTCAAGTTTTGGATTTAATCCTCCTGTCTCTAACTTTCAGTCTTATTCTACAGTAGCCTTAAGACTTCTCCATCCATACAGCACAGATGATAAAACATCTAGGTTAATGGTGAAACAATTCTCCACAGTAAGGGAGACCCAGAGAGGTTCACAGAGTTACATGGAGAAGAGAAGAAGGATGAGGGAGATAGAGGTGACCAGGAGGAGAAGAAGGGCAGTCAAAAGGGGAGAGACTGATCTAGCCAGTAATCAGTTCCCTAAGTGTTATCCACAGCCCAGAACACCTAGAGATTCACAGAGTTACACAGAGAAGAGAAGAGGGAGGAGGGAGATAGAGGTGACCAGGAGGAGAAGAAGGGCAGTCAAAAGGGGAGAAACTGATCTAGCCAGTAATCAGTTCCCTAAGTGTTCTCCACAGCCCAGAACACCTAGAGATTCACAGAGTGAAGTAGAGAAGAGAAGGGGGAGGGAGGAGAAAGAGCTGACGTGGGAGAGAAAAGGGAGAGTCAAAAGAGGAGAGAGCAATAAAGCCAGTAATCACACCCCTAAGAGAAAATGGATACTGCAGATTAGATTCTTAAAGGTACAAAATTGATAACAAATACCAAAAGCAAAGATTAAAAATCTAGAGTAGAGGTTACACTCTCAAAAATACAATATTAAAAATACAAAATAAAATCAATCATAAAAATTATGAAAAAATATATATATGAAATTTGCTTTAAAAATAGGGTCTTTTTTGCAAGGTAATAGTAGGTTATAAAAATGAAAATTGAAGGGCCAATAAATAACTTAAAATGAAAACATTAAAAAGTGATAGTAGTAAAAATATATCTAGGAATTTCTCTGGAGCTGTTGTGGGCAGCGTGGGGTCAGTTCAATTTCAGATAGTTTCTTGTTCCACCTTGAGAATACTCAAGGTCTATAGGCCCCTTCCAATACTTAGTCAATTTTAACTACAGGGTTTTAATCTGTTGCATCTGTCACTTCTAGAGTGGTTTCCTCTTCTTTGTTTATTTTGACTTCCTCTCTTTCCAAGTCTCTTCAGTGTCTAATTTTCGCCCTGAAACAAGGGGGCAAAGACGGTCAATTAGTTAGGTTAGGTCACTTAGTTAGAACTTCCCTGGTGGCTCAGACAGTAAAGTGTCTGTCTACAATGTGGGAGACCCAGGTTCAAGCCCTGGGTTGGGAAGACCCCCTGGAGAAGGAAATGGCAATCTACTCCAGTACTATTGCCTGGAAAATCCCATGGACAGAGGAGCCTGGTAGGCTACAGTCTATGGGGTCGCAAAGAGTCAGACACAACTGAGCGACTTCACTTTCACTTTCACTTAGTTAGGTTTACTAGTTCAGTTGTGTTGTGGGGAGGGAGGAACACAGCAAAAAAAAAAAAAAATATCACTGGCATGTGTGAGGAGTGCTTGCAGAGCATGGACCACACTGGGTCTGCTCCAGCTCATGGCGGCACGTGCTTTCTTGATCTACACTGCTCAGGTTTCAGGTTGCTCAGCAGGGTCACTGTCCAAAGTGGACGCTGTGTTTTGTGCACTTCCCAGGTCTGAGCTGCTCAGGTTCAGGTTCTCGGGTATTCCACAGGGGCACAGACTCAGTTGTGTACGTGTTTTGTGCCCTTCCCAGGTCCGAGCAGCTCAGGCAACCAGCTGCTTGGTGAGCACACTGTCCCACGTGGGCCATGCATCTTAATCACCTTCCCGGTCCCAGGCACTTGGTTTCCCAGGTGCATTGTGAGAGCACTATCTCAGGTGTGCCATGTGTCTCCTCTGGGGAGCTGATCTCAGGCTGTGACCCTCCTGGCAGATGTCAACCGTTCAGGATCCCAGGAAGACTTGGTTAGCAACTGGGAGCCTGCTCACAGTTTGGTAGAGGATGCTGGTCTCTGGGGCTGAGAATGGAGTAGCCCATTGCCTTCCAGCTCTGGCTGTCACCTGCCTGCCTCTCTGCCTCCTGCGGTGGGAGAGGGGCCTGTATGCATCCAGCTAGCTCTCCTTTGGTATTCTCTCAATCCTTTGTTCTGTGAGAAGGCCAGGCTGTGCTTTAGGTTAGAGCCTTTTGCTGGAAAGTTCTTTTTTTTTTTTTCTTTTTTCTTTTTCTTCTCTCCCTGGCTATCCCACAGTTTGGGTTGCTATCTCAGGTTAGCTCCCTCAGATTGTCCTCAAGTCATTCAGGCCCGGTCCTTACCCTAAGCGTGCAACCCGTGCCTCCCTGTCCAGCCCCCACTCACTGGTGGCCAACACGAGCATCTGGGCTACTTCTCTGCTGGGAGTTGCAGTTCGATGCGTATTCTGTGTGTGTGTGTGTGTGTGTGTTTCCCTGTTGGTTATGTTGCCCTCTGAGATTCCAAAACTCCCCACAGACCTGCCAGTGAGAGGGTTTCCTGCTGTTTTGTCTCTCTTTTTTGTCTTTTATATTTTGTCCTATCACCTTTCAAAGTGAATGGGCTGCCTTTCTGGGTGCCTGGTGTCCTCCACCAGTGTTCAGAAGTTGTTTTGTGGAAGTTGCTCAGCATTCAAATGATCTTTTGATGAATTTGTAGGGGAGAAAGTGGTCTCCCCGTCCTATTCCTCGAATGTCTTGGTTTTTAAACATTTGTATTTACCACAGGATTGACTGTGTGGTGGTTTATGTTATAACCTCCATGTTTGTAGTCATATGGTTCAGTATGAAGGAGAAGGGTTTTAATACATGTTTTGTTAAATACATTTTTTTTGAAAATTATTTCTCTGGACTCCATCATTTTAAAGAACACTCTGTCACTTTTATTTTCATTCTTACTTTTCTTTCTTTATTGTAACTTGTTCCTGGTTACTTTAGTGAGTGGTTGAACTATGACTAGCTCTTGTAGGAATCAGTATCTTAACTTCCATGCATCTGAACTGAAGCACATATGTTTTGAGGTTATTTTATTTTTTCAACCTGGTGTTTAGTAAATTTCTAATATGTGCTACTTTTCGTGTATTCTGTTTTAGAAGGTAAAACAGCTGATTTCCCCACCCCCTCAACCCTCCAACTATGCTTAATTCGAGAGTGTTGTGAAAGTAGCAATGACACTATGTTACTACCCCATCACAGCACTCTGAGTTTAGAATAGATGCTGCCAGGACGTCTATAGATTTCACAATAAGCCCCAGACATGAAGCTCATTGAGGTTTAAAAAAATCAACTTTTCAAAGCTCATTTGTGCCAGTCACACTTTTGAAGCCAATGACATACTTTCTTCTCTGCAGTTTGTTTTTGCTCATTTAAGGATCTTGCTGTATCAGGGCCTGTTTTACTTTGACAACTAGTGCTTCTTCTAACCCCTTTGGCAAACAGTGTGGGTGATGCAGAATTGGCTGGGAATGTTTGTGGTGGACTTTCATTAAAATGGATGACTTAGCAGAGCCTTTTTGTCATGGTTTTCTTCTTTTTCTTGTGGATTTGCCCTGAGTAGTAATCAGTTCTGTGGACATAACTTGCATTTCTGTGGCCTCCCTTTTGAATCTTGAGAGCCAGGAGGAGTATAGAACCTGAGGACCCAGAGGACAGCAGCCAACCAGGGCCTGAGAGGGATTTTCCTCCAGATTTGTAGTGCACAAAGTTGTTTCATTCTGACTTTTTGTGACCCCATGGACTGTAGGCTACCAGGCTCCTCTGTCCTTGGGATTTTCCAGGCAAGAATACTGGAGTGGGTTGCCATGTATGCCTCCAGGGGATCTTCCTGACTCAGGGATTGAACCAATGCTTTTTATGTCCACCTGCATTGACAGGGTGGTTCTTTACCACTACCACCTCCTGGGAAGCCCCCAGATTTGTACTAGCCGTTGGAAATCTGAAAGGTGATTTATTTCCTTTATATTATCTTTATTGTCTAGCTGAGGGGTTGGCCAGACAGAAGGCCTTAGTAAGTGCTTTACAGCCTCTGTCACTGAACCCAGCCATGCTGTTGTCATGTGAGTACCACAGACAATATGCACGGAATAGATTTGGCTGTTATTTCTTAACAAGGCTTCATTTACAAACACTGGCTGCAGTTAGCTGGCCCCAGGTCTATACTTAGGTAATACATAACAGGCAAATTTATTGTGTCATTTTGACTTTTCTTTCCATCTCTAACCATGTGTGGTCATCAGCCAGTCATATAATAAAATACTGTTTATAATAAAAACTGAATTACTTTCATGAAAAATACAGATCCTCTCCCTCTGCTGTGTTGCTCACTGTCCAAGGGGCTGCCAGGTGGGTGGGTACAGTGGCACAGTGTTTTACGGGGGACAGAGAATTGAGTGGTCAGTGTGACTGGAGCATAGTGTCCAATGTGAGGGGCAGGGATGGGACAGGCATCTGTAGAGTGTGGTTGGTACCCTAGAGCAGTTGATGAAGTCTACTGGTAGATGGATTTAGGAATTGGAACTCCATCCCAAGAGCAGTGGGAAACCACTGGAGGGTTTTAGGCAGAGGAGAGAGCATTCCAGGTGCTTGTGGAGTCTTCACCTAGGGTTGTTCTATGGGTCTGACTTGGAGGCTGGAAGATTCTGAGGCAGATGGTGTGGGAATCCAAGAGGGTGGAGGGGCTGTCCTTAGCTATGGGAGCAGTTCTGGGGATGATGAAGGGGCAGATGATACTGGTAGACTGCTGCTGCTGCTGCTAAGTCGCTTTAGTCATGTCCGACTCTGTGTGACCCCATAGACGGCAGCCCACCAAGCTCTGCCATCCCTGGGATTCTCCAAGAAAGAATACTGGAGTGGGTTGCCATTTCCTTCTCCAATGCATGAAAGTGAAAACTGAAAGTGAAGTCGCTCAGTTGTGTCCAACTCTTCGCAATCCCCTGGACTGCAGCCTACCAGGCTCCTCCGTCCAAGGGATTTTCCAGGCAAGATTACTGGAGTGGGGTGCCATTGCCTTCTCTGACTGGTAGACTAGTGGTGCTCAAATGAGAGCAGGCATTAGAATCACCTGGAGGACTTGTGAGCATAATTGTTGTTCAGTTTAGGTCTTATGGAATTTGAGGATAATGTACTGAAAGATACACAAAAATAATCGATTATTTGTGCCTAGAGGTCAGGAGACAGAGCCTAGGGGGAGAGAGAGGGAGTCTTTGATTGCTTAGATGATCCCTGAAGCTGTTAGACATTGAAGAGTGCCCACAGGATGAGAATCAAGCAGGGCCTGACATGCAGATGAATGTTTATGCAATGAGCAGGGGAAAGCTGCATGGGACAGGTGAAGAGCAGTTAGAGAGGTGGGGCAGAAAGAGAGATAAAAGACAGATGGAGGAGTAAGTGATACCAAACAATGCTAAGAGGTCAAGGAAGAGTGAGATTGAAAAGTAGTCATTGAATTTGCCAGAGTTATTGTTAGTAACCTTGTAGAGAGCAGTCTGAGTTGGATGTATGTGTGTTTTTTGATGGGGACACTGGCCAGATCTCTGCATGCTGAAGCTGGATGAAGGGTCAGGGCAAGCTGGGGAGACAGGAAGGGGTCAGCACAGGAGTGCGATGAGCATCAGAGGCCTTGTGTCAGGGTTATTATGAGAGGAGGAGAAATACCTTTTTAAATAAAAGCTTGGGCGTGTTTAGAGCATATGCAGATGCTGACAGGAGGGACCCTATAGAGAAGGAGAATTGATGGATAGTGTGTGGTCCTGAGAGTGTCAGAGGAATAGGATGTGTAGCTCAGCTCAGGGTTGACCTGGGACACGAGTAGCAACACCTGTGTGTGAAAAGAGACTGGGAAGGGGGGATGCAGTGCAGGTGGGCTTTCTTTATTGGTGGCTCATGGGAAGGTGGCAGAGTGCTGGCACCGTCCGTGTTTGCTGTGTGTTAGGAGACTTTGACCTCTGCACTGAGTGAGTAGGGGTGTGTAAGGGCAAATGTTTGAAAATAGTGTGGAAATGTTTCATGTGGATGCAGAGAACCATCACTGAGGACTGGTGGGAGGAAAAGGTGCTTCTGGGGGCCGGTGGAGGTACAGGGTGGGGATACTGTTGACTCTGCCCCAGCACTGGGTGCAGCAAATGCGAAGCAGTGCACACCTCTCTGGCTGGTGATTTACTGGATGGGTGATACATCTGAAGGTCAGTGATGATGGGAGTTGGGAGTGGAATTGACAGGTGAGGTCACTCGAGCTCAGAAAGGAGTGACTTACCTGCGGCTGAAGTACTTTGGACAGCCAGAAATCTGTCTCCTGACAGTCAGGTCAGTTGCTTTTCTCCACACCACCCTGCCTTTGTGAGAACAAGAACTTCTGACTGAAACAGATTCTCAATTTCCCTGTGTTCTTGGTGGTTAATAGTCTCAGCACATTCATGAATGAGATTGAGTATGAGTGTTTTCTATAACAAAGTAATCCTGTGACTTCTGTGAATGTTCTGTAAAGAATCTTGGACATTTTTAAAGCTGTTTGAGAAAGATGTTAGGGATCTTTGTAGTAAATACTAGGGATTCAAAGATCGAAGACAGCCTAGGAAGAGTGGAGCAAGTATTAGTAGCCTAGAAATCTGTGTGAACAATAATGACCCCAAGATGTACTTTAAATACTGCCCTCAGAGGAGGACTTTAAAAATGAGAATTTTTCCATGATGTTTCATATAAAAATGTTGGTGTCACTAGTTCACTTGGAACAATCGTCTCGAAGAAGGTCAGTTTTGATCAGAGACTGAAGGGATGGGCTAAGGGTGCTGCTCAGAAATGTGTTGGCATGTCCAGATACCCGTGAGTTTAGAGAGACCACACTTGAGCCTGCAGGTAGGAGTAAGGTGCTTGGGTGTCATTGTTTTCAAAGGCCAAACTTCTTGAGGCACCAGATGGTCCGTATTGAAGGTCTTACTGATCTTGTAAGGGGCATGAGAGTAGGCTAGCCTTGAAAGCAAAGTCAAAATATAACTGAAATTAGGGATTAGCATGAATGGAATCTGAAAACCGTCTCATTTTGTAGTAAATATTGGTTGTATGTTGTCTGTATATATACTGAAGGTGGATGGGGAAGAGGACAGTTAGAAACACGGGTCACAGGACACAGTGCAGAAAACCTTTCTTTCTAGTTTTCTATTACAAATGCAGCCAATATTTACTAAAATGGGAGGGGAGCTTCAGATTCCAAATAGATGGCAGTGGAAGCAAAGGCAAGATCCGAGGAGAAATCCTGCATGACTTAACTTAGATGCCAATCTTGAGTTGCTGCTGCTGCTGCTGCGTTGCTTCAGTCGTGTCCGACTCTGTGCGACCCCATAGATGGCAGCCAACCAGGCTTCCCCTCCCTGGGATTCTCCAGGCAAGAACACTGGAGTGGGTTGCCATTTCCTTCTCCAATGCATGAAAGTGAAAAGTGAAAGTGAAGTCGCTCAGTCGTGTCCGACTCTAGCGACCCCATGAACTGCAGCCTACCAGGCTCCCCCATCCATGGGATTTTCTAGGCAAAAGTACTGGAATGGGGTGCCATTGCCTTCTCCGAATCTTGAGTTAATGCTTTGCAAACAGGAGCTGTTCGGGAGACAGGCTCTGTGAATCCTGCACCTAGTGGCAGAGGGTCTTTGAGGGGCCCTGTTGGTGCATCCACCACCCTTCTGCCCAGGTGTCAGTTACAAAACTGAAATACAGTGGTGTTTGTATGCTGACTGATTTCACAGTATTTGGGAAAAGTATGTGCTGAAGTTTGTTATCTAATAAGACAAAAGTTACACTTACAGAGGATATATTGACTTGATTTAAAAATCTGCCAATTTATTGGGTGCTCATTTGATAGTGTAATTTCAGTTGACAACTGCAATGGGCACATCCTTTAAAGCAGTATCATGGGACTTCCTTGGTGGTCCAGTGGCTAGGACTCTGTGCTTCCACTGCAGGGGGCCTGGGTTTGATCCCTCATTAGGGAACTAAGATCCACATGCAGTGCAGCATGGCCAAAGAAAGAAGAATTGTATCCTGACAAAGCAGAAGTTTGAGACTCGCTGTGGGTATCAGCAGTGAGGGCCTACAGGTGGATGATACTTTCCTCAGTGTGAGCAGGAAAGCATGGGAGGGATGATTAGGTCCACAGCAAATGCAGGTTGAGTGAGTTCACATGGTCTTGTTGGTTGCCCCCGTCCAGGTGTTAGGAATGAGGAGATTCAGGGAACTGGGACTTATTTCTTGTTCTTGATGCCATGAGACAAATTCTGTAGATGATCTGTAGCTTTGAGGATTGTGGTAACAAAACTAAGTTGTTTCCATACTTCAGCACTTCTGTGTTTTGCAGAATAAGTAAATAAGTACACCAGTAGCAGTTAAGGGGGAAACTGAAAGTGGTCTCAGGTCCCCTATCTCTGTCATCAGGGAGCTTTTTTTTCCCATTTTTTAAAGAAGTGTTTATTTTCACAGTGCCTCCCCCAAAGTAGACCTTGCCCAAAAAGGGAAAGTGGAAGCATTAGTCACTCAGTCGTGCTGATTCTTTGTGACCCATGGACTGTAGCCTGCCAGAGTCCTCTGTCCATGGTATTCTCCAGGCAAAAATACTGGAGTGGGTTGTTACTTCCTTCTCCAGGGGATCTTCCCCAGGGATCAAACCCGTGTTTCCTGGGTTGCAGGCAGATTTTTTAGGATCTGAGCCACCAAGTAGGCCTCAATGAATTACCTTTTTACAGCAACATCATTAACAGCAAAACCTATGAAAAGCAGCCAGCATGTTGAAGGGCCAAGCATTCTGCTCAGTGTTTAATAGGGATCTCTTCAGTTCAGTCGGAGAAGGCAATGGCACCCGACTCCAGTACTCTTGCCTGGAAAACCCCATGGACCGAGGAGCCTGGTAGACTGCAGTCCATGGGGTTGCTAAGTCAGACACGACTGAGCAACTTCACTTTCACTTTTCACTTTCATGCACTGGAGAAGGAAATGGCAACCCACTCCAGTGTTCTTGCCTGGAGAATCCCAGGGACAGGGGAGCCTGGTGGGCTGCAGTCCATGGGGTTGCACAGAGTCAGACATGACTGAAGCGACTTAGCAGCAGCAGCAGCAGCTTCAGTTCAGTTCAGCTCAGTTCAGTTGCTAAGTCGTGCCCAACTCTTTGCAACCACATGAATCCCAGCACGCCAGGCCTCCCTGTCCATCACCAACTCCTGGAGTTCATTCAGACTCACGTCCATTGAGTCAGGGATGACATCCAGCCATCTCATCCTCTGTCAACCCCTTCTCCTCCTGCCCCCAATCCATCTCAGCATCAGAGTCTTTTCCAGTGAGTCAACTCTTCCCATGAGGTGGCCAAAGTACTGGAGTTTCAGCTTTAGCATCATTCCTTCAAAGAAATTCCAGGGCTGATGTTCAGAATGGACTGGTTGGATCTCCTTGCAGTCCAAGGGACTCTCAAGAGTCTTCTCCAACGCCACACTTCAAAAGCATCAATTCTTCAGTGCTCAGCTTTCTTCACAGTCCAACTCTCACATCTATACATGACTACTGGAAAAACCATAGCCTTGTCTAGATGGACCTTTGTTGGCAAAGTAATGTCTCTGCTTTTGAATATGCTGTCTAGGTTGGTCATAACTTTCCTTCCAAGGAGTAAGCGTCTTTTAATTTCGTGGCTGCAGTCACCATCTGCAGTGATTTTGGAGCCCCCCAAAATAAAGTCTGACACTGTTTCCACTGTTTCTCCATTGATTTCCCATGAAGTGATGGGACCAGATGCCATGATCTTCATTTTCTGAATGTTGAGTTTTAAGCCAACTTTTTTTCACTTTCTTCAAGAGGCTTTTTAATTCCTCTTCACTTTCTGCCATAAGGGTGGTGTCATCTGCATATCTGAGGTGATTGATATTTCTCCCAGCAATCTTGATTCCAGCTTGTGCTTCTTCCAGCCCAGCATTTCTCATGATGTACTCTGATAGAAGTTAAATAATCAGGGTGATAATATACAGCCTTGACGTACTCCTTTTCCTTTTTGGAACCAGTCTGTTGTTCCATGTCCAGTTCTAACTGTTGCTTCCTGACCTGCATATAGGTTTCTCAAGAGGCAGGTCAGGTGGTCTTAAATTGATGAATTTAAATTTAAACCGTTTGTTTATTTAATCCTACTTCCATTTTATGATGTGAAAACTGAAACTTAGTGTCACTTGGCAAGTCACATAGTTTTGTGAGGAGCAGGTGGAATCCAAACCCAGGAAAGATGACTCCACATCTTGTGCCTCGTCTTCACCTCCCACAGCTGACCTGTTGCCAAAGCTGTTGATTCAGAGACACTGTTGCCCCTCACACAGGCAGGGGCAAAGGCCTCCAACCCCTACCCCTCTGTAGTAGAGCATCCTCCTGTAAGTTATGGGTATCCATCAGCCTGAAGCCGTGGTTCTATGTGGAGCATGTTGTTCTGAAGTGTTTACTACTGAACAAAATCCATGTGTAAGTGGACCTGCACCATTCTGACCTGAGTTGTTCAAGGGTGAGCTTTCTCTTTAGAAATTTGGGCCTCGTTTCTCTTCCTTGTCATCACTCTGGTGCAGCTCACTTAAGCCTCTTACTTGGCTTCCATGGTCCCCTTCTGCGGGGAGCTGCCCGTGAGAACGGGGTCCTTTGTCCGAAGGACACGGCTCTGGGAGCTGCCTCAGTCCTTGAGGGTTTGCTTGCAAACATAGCTCTCTGTCCCACCACCCCAGAGATTAGGCGCTTATTTACTGCAGGCACCTGGAGTTCTGTGCAAACTTCTCATGCACAGAGAAATGTTATCTGGTGTAAGAAATAATAACAGGGTGCCATTCCCATGCTCTCAAGATTTCTTGTGACTTTTTGTAAGATGTATAGGTCAACCAAGAAAAATGTCAACTGTCTTGTCTTTCTCACGCTCTTCTGTATAAATATAAGATGCTGAATAAAGTTGGTGTCAGACTGTGTCCCTTCGTGGAGACCTGTCTGAACCTCTCGACCCCATCTTTGTTGTAGTCTCTTGCTGTACTTTCCCTTCTCAGCCCCGCTGTGCACGTTCTCGGGACCTGATCGACTTTTCTGGCTGGCACCGGCACCCTTCTGCCATTCAGCTCCTTCCCCACAGATGAGTGATCCTGTCACACCTGCTGAAGCTGCTCACCCTCACCTGAGGTGACACCAGAGCCCTCACTCACACCTGCAGGGTCCCTTCAGTGACTTCCTGGCTGGGGCTGTAGCCTCATCTGTTACTCCTCTATGACACATTATTATGCTGCCTAGAGAGCTTCCTAAGATTCTAACCTGGCCCCTGCTCTTGGAAAGTTCAATTGGCTGGGCCTGAGGTTGACTTCTGGAAATAGGGGTTTTGATCAGCCAGCTTTGGGAAGGCTTGCTCTACAAAATGTGTTCTGTGAAAATTAGTTGCTGCTTCTCTATAGAAGGTGCTTTTTGCCTTTTTTTCTTAACTCCAAGGAGTTCCTACCTTTGAATTCTCATGAGGTTGAGCTCAGCTGATGAGGGCTGCTGCTGCTGCTGCTAAGTCGCTTCAGTCGTGTCTGACTCTGTGCGACCCCATAGACGGCAGCCCACCAGGCTCCTCCGTCCCTGGGATTCTCCAGGCAAGAACACTGGAGTGGGTTGCCATTTCCTTCTCCAATGCATGCAAGTGAAAAGTGAAAGTGAAGTTACTCAGTTGTGTCCGACTCTTCGCGACTCCATGGGCTGCAGCCCACAAGGCTCCTCCATCTATGGGATTTTCCAGGCAAGAGTACTGGAGTGGGCTGCCATCACCTTCTCCAATGAGCGCTGCTGGGCTAACACAAACTTAATGACCCAGGCTCCTTCCCAGATGGCTCATTAATGCTTTGGTTCACTTTCTGTGTGTCATTGAGAAACTGCTCATCTGAGAGAGATGAAGCTGGTCTCCAGGTGGTTGATGTAATCTTCAGTGTAGCTGATGCCATCTCTTAATTCCTTACGGGAACTTTCTTTGTTCAATTCTTTCATTGCTCTTATTTGAAAAAATTGAGAAGTAAAATGCAGATATTCAGACCTGGAAGTGTAACTCTGAATAAATCCCTATCTTAAAAAAAAAAAAAAGATTAAATTTAATCTAATTTAGTATTTATTGCAGTCCATGGGGTCACTAGAAGTCAGACACGACTGAGTGACTTCACTTTAACTTTTCACCTTCATGCATTGGAGAAGGAAACGGCAACCCACTCCAGTGTTCTTGCCTGGAGAATCTCAGGTATGGTGGAGCCTGGTGGGCTGCTGTCTCTGGGGTCGCTCAGTGTTGGACATAACTGAAGTGACTTAGCAGCAGCAGCAGCAAAGCCTAATTCTGATTTTCCTTCCTTTATATATTTATATGCATGTTCTTCTGAATTTTACTTTGAAGTATAAGGGTTTGTGGAACATTGAAGTTATCAGAATATGAAGATTGAGAATAAAATAATTATTTGTGAGTTTGTCAAAATTTCAAACTATCTTGGAGAGAAAAATTTTAAACCTTTTCAGTAATCTTGTCTACAGGATATGTATTCTAGATTAAGAAGTTATGTAATGCATGCACAAATATAAAGTTGTTTTTTACAGATTAATTTTTATAGATGTTTTTATCTACTATTACCACATACTCAGTATTTCTGGAGCCTTCCCAGGTAGCACAATGATACACAATCCACCTGCCAGTGTAGGAAATGCAAGAGATGTGGGTTTAATCCCTGGGTCAGGAAGATCCCCTGGAGTAGGAAATGGCAACCTGCTCCAGTATTCTTGCCTGGAAAATTCCATGGACAGAGGAGCCTTGTGGGCTACAGTTCATGGGGTTGCAAAGAGACACGACTGAGTGACTGAGCATGCGTGTACACACACACAAAATATTGCTGGTTTGATTTATAAGCGATTTAATTGTTCCACATAAATGTGTATGCATAGAATTCAGCAAGGTATAAGGTATTATAAATGTTAGATTCTTCCATATCTTTGTTCTGTTAAGGCCAAGCATTTTACTGCATTTATTCTGTTGTGGTGATGATTTTTATTCTCCTATTTGTGTGGAAGAGAAATAAGGTTGCAAGTCTTCTTGGCAAGTCTCTATGCTGGGTAAATATAGCAACTGAGGTGCTAAATTCCAGTCAAAAATAGAACACAGCTTCATTTTGAAAGTGCCTTCCCATTCATGCCCAGCCATCCAAGTGTCACATGTTTAGCTCTGCCCTCTTCTGGTGATTTTAAATTATGGAAGGAAATTGCCAGAACAGAATTGCAGTAGGAAATGGCAGCTCACTCCAGCACTCTTGCCTGGAAAATCCCATGGACGGAGGAGCCTGGTAGGCTACAGTCCAAGGGGTCACAGAGAGTTGGACACGACTGAGAGACTTCACTTTCACTTTCATTTCAACAACGTAAGGGCGAGGGCTACCCTATGAGCAGTTAACAAGCTGCCTATAATTTATAGTGAGCTCAGTGTCTGCAGTTCAACCAGCTAGTCAAGCTGCAGTACTTACTGTTGAGAAAATCCCTGTGTAAGTGCACCCCAGCAGTTCAAACTCTTGTTGTTTCAAGGGTCAGCAGTGGCTACACATTTTAAAATTTCAGCACCACAAAATACATTGACGGAAAAATTAATTGTAGTCATTTTAATATTTTTATTGTAAAATAAAAAAGAGAAAATAATTTAAATTAGAAAGAAATGAAAGCTGCTTTCTACATTGCTCAAAAAAAGTGTCATTATAGTTTTCTTTCTCAAGTACTGATGAAAACAAATGCAGAATAGTTCAAGTTGCAGTCATATTAGGGAAAATAATCTGGTATTTTGAATGATGATGTTGATGAAGATAAAGGATTTTTTTGTACTCTTCTGACTGAGCACTTTCTCGGTTCAAGCTCAGGACAACTCCCTTCAGTTGAATTTTCAGTTAAAAGACACCTTCCTTTTTAGAGACAACAGTTTTTATTACGTTGAATTTGCTGAGCAGTATATCTCCTTTAGCTAAAGGATTAACTTGTGTTAAAATATTCTTTCACTTTTAAGGATTTGTACAAAATTTTGTGAAGGAGCTTGTATTAAGATATAAAGATCATGGATGCTTACAGATATGGTGGGCTACAAATCAGATGTAGTGAACACAGAGGGTTGGTGGGCACTGGTTAACTTCTTCTGTACTCAGCAGTAAATGACTGGTGATCAGACAAGACATCAGGCCATCCCATGTTCTCCTCAGATATGAGCAAAAAGCGATGTCTGAGCATGAGGAGAGTTTCACAAGATTAAGACCAAACAAATACCATTAAGACACCTCCTGCTCAGAATCTTGTTGGATCATAACTTTAACTGACATCACACTGACATTTAATAATAATTTGAGATTGAAATCCAGCTAAAGAGCGCTGAGCTAGGGGGTGAAAACTGACTTTGTTTCTAAACTCTGTTTCTAGTTGTTTTACCTCACTAGTACAATGAAGTCCTGCAAATAACAGTAACTTTTGTGGAATCCTTACTTTTCCAAGGATTTTACATGCCATTTGGTTTTATAACACCTTCTAACTCCCTGGGAGCTATTATTATTGTCCATTTTAGAGAGAAGGGAGCCTGGTCATTGCAATTAGCAGGATATGGTCCCCATCTAAGTCTGTTGAACTCTGAAATGCCTCCTCTTGACTACTGTGTCTATTGTGCGGAGGCCATTGAGTGTTTTAGGATCTTCACGGTCTATGGACACAAACATGTTAGTGTCTCACAAGTATGAAGTTGAAGTGAAAGTCGCCCAGTTGTGTCCAATTCTTTGTGACCCCATGGACTATACAGTCCATAGAATTCTCCAGGCCAGGAGTGGGTAGCTTTTCCCTTCTCCAGGGGATCTTCCCAATCCAGGGATTGAACCCAGGTCTCCTGCTGTCAGGAAGCATTTAACAGGAGGCTTCCAGTGTGCTGTTTTGGATCTGTCAGGAATCCTCTGTTCCTTATTAATTCCTGAATATTCAGGAATTAAGAGGAGAGGCAAGCCTCTCTGGGGCTGAGGGATCCAGGCCTTGCCTTCATTAGTTTTTCAATATAGTGATAAGTACCCTCTTCCTTCTTGTGAACCATACCATAAAAGTGATTGTTTACAAGTCTCTCTCTCTTTAATATGGATCGCCTATGTTTTGTAAGTCTGGAATTTTAATCTTTATCTTTGCTGAGATTAACTACAATATATATGCCCACACCATGTTGATTAAAACACCTTTGCTCCATCAGAGCTTGGGTCCCTGCATCATTCTTTCTCTCTCTCTCTCTCTCTCTCTCTCTCTCTCTCTCTCTCTCTCTATTTCTGGCTGATTTCCTGGAATGCGAAAGCCAGCTACACAACACAGGAAATATTAGCCTTTTTCCTTCTTTCACTTTCTCATCATGGACTCCGGACCACCAGGTTCCGGTCCATTAAAGGACCTCAACATCCTGCAATACGGGTGGATTCTTTACCAGCTGATCCACAAGGAAAGCCCAAGAATACTGGAGTGAGAGCCTATCCCTTTCCCAGTGGATCTTCCTGACCCAGGAATTGAACCAGGGTTTCCTGCATTGCAGACAGATTCTTTACCAACTGAGCTATGAGAGAAGCCCATACATCTCACAAGTGTCAGATTAGATCAGATCAGTCGCTCAGTCGTGTCTGACTCTTCACAACCCCATGAATCGCAGCACGCCAGGCCTCCCTGTCCATCACCAACTCCCGGAGTTCACTCAGACTCATGTCCATTGAGTCGGTGATGCCATCCAGCCATCTCATCCTCTGTCGTCCCCTTCTCCTCCTGCCCCCAATCCCTCCCAGCATCAGAGTCTTTTCCAATGAGTCAACTCTTCGCATAAGGTGGCCAAAGTACTGGAGTTTCAGCTTTAGCATCGTTCCCTCCAAAGAAATCCCAGGGCTGGTCTCCTTCAGAATGGACTGGTTGGATCTCCTTGCAGTCCAAGGGACTCTCAAGAGTCTTCTCCAACACCACAGTTCAAAAGCATCAATTCTTCAGCGCTCAGCCTTCTTCACAGTCCAATTCTCTCATCCATACATGACCACAGCAAAAACCATAGCCTTGACTAGACGAACCTTTGTTGGCAAAGTAGTCTCTGCTTTTGAATGTGCTATATAGGTTGGTCATAACTTTCCTTCCAAGGAGTAAGCGTCTTTTAATTTCATGGCTGCAGTCACCATCTGCAGTGATTCTGGAGCCCAGAAAAATAAACTCTGACACTGTTCCCACTGTCTTCCCATCTATTTCCCATGAAGTGATGGGACCAGATGCCATGCTTTTCGTTTTCTGAATGTTGAGCTTTAAGCCAACTTTTTCACTCTCCACTTTCACTTTCATCAAGAGGCTTTTGAGTTCCTCTTCTCTTTCTGCCATAAGGGTGGTGTCATCTGCATATTTGAGGTTATTGATATTTCTCCCGGGTTGTCTAAGGCAAATGCACAGCTTCTAACAGGACCCTTCCTATGTTAACAACTTGGTGTTTATTGTTATTATTTTTAAAATGTTATTCATTTATTTTTATTTGTGCTGGGTCTTTGCTTTGAGAGGGATTTTTTTCTAGTTGTGGCAAGTGGGGGCTTCTCTCTAGTTGTGGTGTGTGAGCTTCTCATTGTATTGGCTTCTTTTATTGCAGAGCAAGGGCTTTTGAACTTGCAGGCTTCAGTAGAGCTTGGGCTCAGTAGTTGTGGCACATGGGTTTAGTTACCTCACAGCATGTGGAAACTTCTTGGACCAGGGATTGAACCCATGTCCCCTGCTGGCAGATTCTTAACCAGCAGGGAAGTCCAAATCCTTGGTCTTTAGTAATGGCTGCTCGGGGCCTTTGTGTAACTGTGTTTGCACTCTGGAGAGTAGCTTGTCTCAGAAATGATGACTATAGCTGTGGTCATAGTGGCAGCTCTGACCACTAATCATCCCATCAGTCTCCCTGGAAGCACCATCCAGGCACCTTGTCTGTAAGAAGTAGAGCTTGTCATGGATTTTTACCTGGCTTCCCAATGGCTGCAGGTGGTTGGTAACACATTTTAAGGCTGAGTCTTTATATTAGCTTCTGTTTCTGTGAAAGAGACTCAACAGCAGCTGTGACAAATGTGTGATTGATACTTCTCTTTGGTCTGTATTTTCCTGGAGCAAATTGTCAAAACTCACCTTCTGCTAATACCTTCGAGAAAGCATAGGCTCCAATATGGGAAGCCTGGATTTCGAGGGAGGGGCGTCCTGTCCAGAAAACTCAGGAATGCAGTTTTCCATAGTACTTCCATCTAGTAAAGAACGTTGCATTTGGATATTCTTACCTTAGCTTGGCATTGTGTGGGTTAGTCATTCAGTCGTGCCCGACTCTTCTTGACTGCAGGGACTGTAGCCCTCCAGGCTCCTCTGTCCATGGAATTCTCTAGGCAAGAATACTGGAGTGGGTTGCGATTCCCTTCTCCAGGGGATCTTCCCGACCTAGGGATCAAACCCAGGTCTCCTGCATTGCAGGCAGATTCTTTACTGTCTGAGCCATGAGGGAAACCCCCGGCTTGGTGTTGGTCAGTATCTAATGATGAGACTGGATTGCTAATGAGCAGTGCTCTGCCCCTCCCTGAGCAGGACTCTGTGTTCCCAGCAGAGGGACCAAGGATGCTGTTTCCAGGCAGCCCTGGCTCTCAGCTCTCTTTGCTTGTTCCTCCTCATGGGTGGCTGGCTACCTTCAAGGGCCCTGACATTGATAGCATATACATCACACTCCCCTCCATCTAATTCAGTCCTGGTCTGTCCCCCAGGCTCTGACTAAACCAGTGTGTCCTTCTCTGGGCCCTTTTGTTACTCTGAGCTATTATTCCTCCCACCCCACTAATTTCTTTTACTTCTACCTTTAACTTAAAGTTGGTTTCTTTTTATCAGTTCATAGTTGTTTGAAATCCCACCAAAAAAAAGATACACCATGTCCACAGGCAAAGGAGAACCCCCAACAAGATGGTAGGAGGGGTGAAATCATGTTTAGAACCAAACCCCATAACTGCCAGAGATGCTTGGAGGGCTCAGACAAAACCTTGTGTGTACCAGGATCCAGAGACCCCACAAAAGACTGGGGTCCTTGGCTTTGAGTGTCTGAGTGTCTCCTGCAGAAGCACGGGTCAACAGTGGCCTGCTTCAGGGACAGGGGCTCTGACTGCAGCAGACCTGGGAGGTGTGGTGTGTGATCCCCACCACAGAGCCACTGAGTAGACAACCCACAAACTGGAGAACAATTGTCCCAAAGAAGTTCTCACACTGTTGTGAAAGTTCTAGGGCCTGCAACAGATTTCCTAACCTCGAGATCCAGAAAAGGGACTGAGAACCCCCGAGAATTTGATTTTGAAGGCCAGTGGGATTTGATTACAGAACTTACAGGGGACTGGGGAAACAGACTCTTGGAAAGCACAAACAGAACCTTGTGCACACTGGGACCCAGGAGAAAGGAGCAGTGACTCTACAAAAGACTGAGCCCCACTTGCCTATGAGTGTCCAGGAGTCTTGGGCAGAGGTCAACACTGACCTGCCATGGGGTCAGGGGCATTGAATACAACAGTGCCTGCATAAGTCCTTTTGAAGGAGGTTGCTGCCATAACCCCTACCATAGTTTGACCTCAGGCTAAACTACAGGGAGGAAACACAGCCCCACCCATCAACAGAAAATTGGATTAAAGATTTATTGAGCATGGCCCTGCCCATCAGACCAAGACCCAGATTCCCCCACATCCAGTCCCTCCCATCAGGAAGCTTCTACAAGCCTCTTATCCTTATCCATCAGAGGGCAGGCAGAATGGAAACCACAATTACAGAAAACTAACCAAACTGATCACTTGGCTCACAGCCTTGTCTAACCCAGTGAAACTATGAGCCATGTCATGTAGGGTCACCAAGATGGACAAGTCATGGTGGTGAGTTCTGACAAAACATGGTCCACTGGAGAAGGGAATGGCAAACTACTTCAGTATTCTTACCTCGAGAACCCCATGAACAGTGTGAAAAGGTTAAAAGATATGACACTGAAAGATGAACACCCCAAGTCGGTAGGTGCCCAATATGCTACTGGAGAAGAGTGGAGAAATTGCTCCAAAAAGAATGAAGAGGCTGAGCTAAAGTGGAAACAATGCCCAGTTGTAGATGTGACTGGTGATGGAAGTAAAGTCCAGTGCTTTAAAGAACACTATTGCATAGGAACCTGGAAGGTTAGGTTCACGAATCAAGCTAAATTGTGTCGTCAAACAGGAGACGGCAAGAGTGAGCATCAACATTTTAGGAATCAAACTAAAATGGACTGGAATGGGCTAATTTGAGGTGGGAAGGGGGGTTCAGGATTGGGAACACGTGTACACCTGTGGCGGATACATGTGAATGTATGGCAAAACCAATACAATATTGTAAAGCAAAAAAAAAAAAAAAAAAAAATTCAGATGACCATTATATCAACTACAGCAGGAAAGAATCCCTTGGAAGAAATGGAGTAGCCCTCATAGTCAACACAAAGTGCAGTACTTGGGTGCAATCTCAAAAATGACAGAAAGGTCTCTGTTCATTTCCAAGGCAAATCTTTGAATATCACATTAATCCAAGTCTATGCCCCCAAACACTAATGCTGAAGAAGCTGAACAATTCTGTGATAACCTACAAGACCTTCTAGAACTCACACCAAAAAAAAAAAAAAAAAAAAAAGATGTCTTTTTCATCATAGGAGACTGGAATGCAAAAATAGGAAGTCAAGAGATACCTGGAGTAACAGGTAACTTTGGTCTTGGAGTACAAAATGAAGAGGGCAAAGGCTAACAGTTCTGCCAAGAGAACACACTGATCATAGAAAACACCCTCTTTCAACAACCAAGAGATGACTCTACACATGAACATTACTAGATGGTCAATATTGAAATCAGATTGATTACATTCTTTGCAGCTGAAGATGGAGAAGCTCTATACAGTCAGGAATAAAAAAGAAAAGAAAGAAAAAAAGACTGTGGCTAAGATCATGAACTCCTTATTGCCAAATTCAGACTTAAAATGAAAAAAGTAGAGAAATCCACAAGACCATTCAGGTATGACCTACATCAAATCCCTTACGATTATACAGTGGAAGTGACAAACAGATTCAATGGATTAAATCTGATCCACAGAATGCCTGAAGAACTATAGACCGAGGTTCATGACTGTACAGGAGACAGTGATCAAGACCATCCCCAAGAAAAAGAAATGCAAAAAGGAAAAATGGTTGTCTGATCAGGCCTTACAAATAGCTGAGAAAAGAAGAGTAGTGAAAGGCAAAAGAGAAAAAGATATATCCATCTGAATGCAGAGTTCCAAAGAATAGCAAGGAGAGATAAGAAAGCCTTCCTAGGGATCAATGCAAAGAAATAGAGGAAAACAATAGAATGCTAAAGACAAGAGATCTTCAAGAAAATTAGAGATACCAAGGGAACGTTTCGTGCAAGTCCAGTTCAGTCGCTCAGTTGTGTCAACTCTTTGAGAACCCATGGACTGCACCATGCCAGGCCTCCCTGTCCATCACCAACTCCAGGAGTTTACTCAAACTCATGTCCATTGAGTCAGTGATGCCATTCAACTATCTCATCCTCTGTTGTCCCTTTCTTCTCCCACCTTCAATTTTTCCCAGCATCAGGGTCTTTTCCAGTAAGTCAGTTCTTCGCATTAGGTGGTAAAAGTTTTGGAGTTTCAGCTTCATCATCAGTCCTTCCAATGAACATAGGACTGATTTATTTAGGATGGACTGGTTGGATCTCCTTGCAGTCCAAGGGACTCTCAAGAGTCCTCTCCAACACCCCAGTTCAAAAGCACCAATTCTTCATCACTCAGCTTTCTTCATAGTCCAACTCTCACATCCATATATGACTACTGGAAAAACCATGGCTTTGACTAGATTGAGTTTTGTTGGCCAAGTAATGTCTCTGCTTTCTAATATGTTATCTAGGTTGGTCATAGCTTTTCTTCCTAGGAGCAAGCATCTTTTAATTTCATGGCTGCAGCCTGCCACTGTTTTTTTTTTTTTTCCCCTACTGTTTCCCCATCTATTTGCCATGAAGTGATGGGACTGGATGCCATGATCTTAGTTTTCTGAATGTTGAGTTTTAAGCCAACTTTTTCTCTCTCCTCTTTCACTTTCATCAAGAGGCTTATTAGTTCTTCTTCACTTTCTGCCATAAGGGTGATGTTATCTTCATACCTGAGGTTATTGAAATTTCTTCCAGCAATCTTGATTTCAGCTTATGCTTCATCTAACCCAGAATTTCTCATGATGTACTCTGCATATAAGGTAAATAAGCACAGTGATAATATAGAGCTTTGGCGTACTTCTTTGCCTATTTGGAACCAGTCTGTTGTTCCATGTCCAGTTCTAACTGTTGCTTCCTGACCTGCATACATGTTTCCCAAGAAGCAGGTCAAGTGGTCTGGTAGTCCCATCTCTTGAAGAATTTTCCACAGTTTGTTGTGATCCACACAACCAAAGGCTTTGGCATAGTCAATAAAGCAGAAATAGATGTTTTTCTTGAACTCTCTTGCTTTTTCCATGATCCAGCGGATGTTGACAATTTGATCTCTGGTTCCTCTGCCTTTTCTAAAACCAGCTTGAACATCTTAAAGTTCATGGTTGACATATTGCTGAAGCCTGGCTTGGAGAATTTTGAGCATTACTTTACTAGCATGTGAGATGAGTGCAATTGTGAGGTAGTTTGAGCATTCTTTGGCATTGCCTTTCTTTGGGATTGAAATGAAAACTGACCTTTTCCAGTCCTGTGGCCACTGCTGAGTTTTCCAAATTTGCTGGCACGTTGAGTGCTGTACTTTCACAGCATCATCTTTTAGGATTTGAAATAGCTCAACTGGAATTCCATCACCTCCACTAGCTTTGTTGATAGTAATGCTTAAAGGTGGACACAATAAAGGACAGAAACGATATAGACCTAACAGAAGCAGAAGTTATGAAGAAGAGGTGGCAAGAATACACAGAAGAACTATACAAAAATGATGTTAATGACCCAGATAATGACGATGGTATGATCACTTGCCTAGAGCCAGACATTATGGAGTGCGAAGTCAAGTGATCCTTAGGAAGCATCACTACAAACAAAGCTAGTGGAGGTGATGGTATTCCAGCTGAGCTATTTCAAATCCTAAAAGATGATGCTGTGAAAGTGCTGCACTCAGTATGCCAGCAAATTTGGAAGACTCAGCAGTGGCCATAGGACTGGAAAAGGTCAGTTTTCATTCCAATCACAAAGAATGTTCTAACTACAACACAATTGCACTCATCTCACATGCTGGCAAAATATGCTCAAACTTCTCCAAATGAGGCTTCAGTAGTATGTGAAATGAGAACTTCTAGATGTTCAAGCTGGATTTAGAAAAGGCAGAGGAACCAGAGATCAAATTGCCAACATCTGTTGGATCATTGAAAAAGCAAGAGATTTCCAGGAAAATATCTACTTCTGCTTCTTTGACTATGCTAAAGTCTTTGACTGTGTGGATCACAACAAACTGGAAAAGTCCTAAAGAGATGAGAATACCAAACTAGCCTACCTGACTACTGAGAAACCTGTATGCAGGTCAAGAAGCAACAGTTAGAACTGGACATGGAACAGTGGACTGTTTCCAAATTGGGAAAGAAGTATGTCAACGCTGTATATTGTCATCCTGCGTATTTAACTTGTATGTAGAATACATCATGTGAAATGCCAGGCCAGATGAAGCACAAGCTAGAATCAAGATTTCAGGGAGAAATATTAATAACCTCAGATATGCAGGTAAGACCACCATTATTGCAGATTGTGAAGAAGAATTAAAGAGCCTCTTGATGAAAGTGAAAGAGGAGAGTGAAAAATCTGGTTTAAAACAACATTCAAAAAACAAAGTTAATCGCCTCTGGTCCCATTACTTCATGGTAAATAGATGGGGAAACAATGGAAACACTGACAGAATTTATATTTTTGGCTCTTAAATCACTGCAGATAGTGACTGCATCCATGAAATTAAAGGATACTTGCTTCTTGGAAGAAAAACTATGACCATCCTAGAAAGAATATTAAAAAGCAGAGACTTTAGTTGACCAACAAAGGTCTGTCTAGTCAAAGTTATGGTTTTTCCAGTAGTCACGTATGGATGTGAGAGTTGGATTATAAAGAAAGTTGAGCACCAAGTAATTGATGCTCTTTAACTTTGGTGCTGGAGAAGAATCTTGAGAGTCCCTTGGACTGCAGGGTATTCAAACCAGTCAATCCTAAAGGAAATCTGTCCTGAATGTTCACTGGAAGGACTGATGTTGATGCTAAAACTCCAGCACTTTGGCCACCTGATGCGAAGAACTGACTCACTAGAAAAGACTCTGATACTGGGAAAAATTGAAGGCAGGAGGAGAAGGGGACAGCAGAGGATGAGATGGTTGGATTGTATCACTGACTTGATGGACATGAATTTGAGCAAGCTCTGGGTGTTGGTGATGAACAGGGAAGCCTGGCATGCTGCAGTCCATGGGGTCACAAATTGTTGGACATGACTGAGCGACTGAACTGAACTTAAAATTGGTTTCTTTTTATCAGGTGATACTTGTTGAAAATCTCTATGTTTGTTGGCTTTGTCTTTGTTTCCCTTCATTTCATGGTGTGTGTGTGTGCATCAATAGTGTTATACGGCAGCTTCCTACCAGGCTATCCCCTCCTTCTACCTGCTCTCATATCACTGGGAACCTCAGCATGATGGCCTATTAGCCTGTCTCCATTTCCACTGTGAGCTGGAGGCCCAGGCTCGGATCTGTCCATAGAAACAAAGTCGTGCTACATACCAATTAGGAAATTCTGTTTCTGGAACCCTTGCTGCTCTACTAAGCAGGTCTGTGCAGAGATGAGCTTGCATTTCTCAGTGTTTGACCTCCTGGATTTTCCCCCTTACTGCTCATTGCTTCTGACTCTCCTCCTCAGAGCTGTCAGCAGTTTTTGCAGGAAGTCCACAGAACTTTCACGAGGCCTTTTCTGAGCTGCTTCCTTACTCTTGACTGCTCAGCACACGTTCCTTCCCTGTTTCAAATGTCTTTCCTTCTTAGCAACCATTCAACCCACTTATTCTGTGCTGGGACTCCTTCTCATTTTAGTGGTAAGTCTATAGTTTTATGTGATCTTTCTTGAGTTCATCTTATATGGACTAATTTCTTTCTTTTTACAAATGTCTGGAAAACTTGCTTCTACTTTTCTACCAGTATTTTGTCCTTTATTTTCCAATTTACAAGCCCATCAACATATTTCAGATATTTCGGAAATGATGGCTATTCCCTTAATTTTGAGAATTCATTTTCCTTACTTCTAGTTGGATCTCAGGCCATTTTAAACAATGCTTCCTGGAAACTCGCTTTCACTTCACTTGCTATAAAACAGAATTTTTTTCTCCTTTCTTCTTCCTGCTGCTAAAATGTATTGATAGAAAGTAGAATCCTTACAATTCTTCCCCCACCCCATTTTCTTTACACACACATGTGTGCATATGCACTGGCTTGCATGCAAGTTCCCACCTCCTATCACATCTGCAGGCTCTGATTGTGCATGTCTGCCTGCTGAAAGCCTTGACCTCTATGTTCCATTGACATCTCAGATTCAGCTCATCTGAAATCAGACTTCTTTGCAAAATGTCAAGTGATCTTTCTTGAAGGCATGACTATGGCCTTCCACCTGCCTCTGCCCTGGGGCCCTGTGGCCCCCACCTGTGCCCCTCAGCTCTCGGGAAGCCTGCCTCTGAGCCAAGGACTGCCACCACCTGCTTTGGACAAGAGCCTGGATCAGTCTTCATGCTTCCCACCTGCTTATTGTCATGGTTCATTCTCACCAGGACTGGGTCTGCTCTGCTTTGCTGAGGGCCCCTGTTGCTGCTCATGTGATGTACACTCCTTCCTTCTCTTCTCTCCATTGTGACTGTCCCTGATTCCCCGAGTGCCCCACAATTCTCTGTCCCTGGTCTGCCGACTTCAACCTTGTCCCGAGTGCTCTCGAGCCAATAGTAATTGTCATTTCTTTAGTGTCCAGTTTTGTTTTTAAATACTTTTAAAATACTTCCAGGAAGTTTTCCTGATCATCTTAAGCAAGGCGAACCTGGCTTCATATTGAATCACCACCATAGAGGTACTTTTCCTGAGATCCCTGTCAGTCTTCCATTTTACAGTATATTTGCACCTTTTATAAAATGCCCATGGGATTTTGACTGAAGTGTTTTGAGTTTAGCCACACTTGAGTTTGAGTCCTAGCTTGTTTACCTTGTAATTATATGATTTGGGGCAAAGTATTTATTTGAGGCTCAGTTTTTTCATCCACAAAGTGAGGAAAGTCAACGGGATTTTGGTAAGGATTAAATGACATATCAGGTACTTAGGTAAGTGAAGTGATGTTTGGAGTGTATAGTTAGATCCACAGGGAGTTTGGATCTTGACACTTGCCCCATGGCTTTGGTCAGCTCCCATGGCCTCTATGGGCCTCTGTTACCACTTGGTAAAAACGGACAGTTGATGACCACATGCCCAACACAGAGTGGGTATCAGAGCCATCTTATCATTGTTCTTGTTGATACATGCATACCTGATGTCTCCAGTCAGTGTTCACATATTTCATTCTTCCTTGGTTCTTCCTTCTGCCTCCTCATAAGCTGGTTGTTTACAGACGAGGAAGCACAAGGCTCCACAGCTAAGCTTCTAGAAGATGATGGTGCTGGGATTTATGATTTAAATTGAGGAGTTGCCTGGCTTGAAGTTCGTGTACTTTGTGTGAGATAATGATGAAGCTAATACACAGTAGGGGATTCTGCCAGTGTTAGTATCCATACCCACCTAGGAATAGCACACCTTCACATCTCAGGGGAGCTCCTGCTTAACTGGGGGTGGGGAGCACACAGGCCACATGTGAAAGAGGAATTGCAGATGCTAAATGTGCTGTGGGAACATAGACAATGCCACGCTTAACTTCCTGGGGTAGGACATGTGGAGGAGCCCTCCACCACACCCAGAGAGGGGGCATTCATAGTGGTAATTGAAGGATAAGTAGGAGTTTGCCAGGTGGAAAGCCACGGGGTCTTTGAAAGAAATCATCTGCCCCAGAAGCATGGGGCTCTGATGGATCCTGGCACATCCAGAAAACAGGGAGTCATCGGGGGTGTCAGGAGCAAAGGGGCCCTTGAGAAGTATGGGAGGAGATATGGTGGGCAGATGGCCATGGGTCAGGGCACATGCATGGGCCAGACCAAGACACAGAATTCCATCTCAGAATCATTGGAGATCTGTAAGGTGTGGATGTCACCTTACAGGAGACGGTATGCTTGTCTTTGCTTTAGCTGAGGTCTCCCTGGACAGTGGGAGGTGGCTGCATGAGTCTGGCAACCAAGGAAGATATTATTGAAATCTTTTAAACAAGGTTTGAAAGCTGGAGCAATTGAGGTGAATGACAGTCTCATTTTAGAGATGGGTCTGAATTGGAGATAGTTGGTTTCAGCTAGTGACTAGACTTAGAATGTGCAGGGTTGTCAAAAGTCAACAGGTTTCTAGATTGGGAGATTGGACGGAAGATGTAATCTTTGAGTAATTTTAAATAATTCATACTCTCAAAATTTTTGAACAATTCTCAGTTTGTCAATGAAAAGACTCCTTAGTTACATCATTTAACAGCAAACAGCAAACCTAATTATATGCCTTTTAAAAATGGTGTCTGGGACTTGGGAAGGCCCTTGCAAAGAGAAGCTTTCAGCTTGGTTTGAGGCAGATCAAAACCATTCATTTAAATTCCATTCCAGTCTGCTTATGAAACTTTATTTTAGGGTACCTTAGATTTATTGATTACTTGCTGAAAAGACTGAAGTCTCTGCATGGGAGCTTCTATTTAATTCATCTGTGTTGCTCATGCTGTGGTTTCAAAGGCATGCTGGGGATGTCTTGCTCCATCAGGAAGCTGACTCCCTCAGTGGCGAGGGAGGCAGTACTGGCAGGCTTGCATCTCTGAAACGGAGGCCATGAATTTGCCTCAAAGGAAGGGCTTTTATTAAAAAAAGAAAAACAAAGACACTTCTAATATCTGAATTAGAGCAGGACAGGATCACCAGGCACTTTGAGCCTGGGATGGTAAGAGAAATCCAATTTTGTGGTGAAAAGCTTCATGCAACATAGAAAAGGTGTGTTGGGCCCTGTCTCTCAAAAAGATAAAGCAAAATGTTCTGACCAGGAAGATGGAATTTGAGTGTCTGCAGGTGAGTAAAGGTTGAACAGACATAGCTGTTAATCATCTGAGCAATAATTTATGCTAAAGACAAAAAAGGAAAACTAAGGCTTAGAAACAAAAATATATTTTGCTACTTGAGAATCCCTTTGAAATCTTTAGAAACAGTGAAAGAACAGATTTTATAATTTGGGTTCATTTTCTCTTCTAGTGACTTGATTTTTTTAATTTAATTGGAGAGTAATTGCTTTACAGTGTTATGTTGGTTTCTGCCATACAACAACATGAATTAGTTATAACTGTATACATATCTCCTCCCCCTTGAGCCTCCCTTCCATGCCCCCTGCAAGCGACCCCCTAGGTCATCTAGTGTTTTCATTCCTTCCATGCAGATAGGTTTATCAGTACCATTTTTTCTAGATTCCATATATATATTCATTAATATATATTTGTTTTTCTCTTTCTGACTTCCTTCACTCTGTATATCAGGCTCTAGGTTCATCCATCTCACTACAACTGACACAAATTCGGTCCTTTTTATGGCTAATATTCCATTGTATATATGTACCACAACATCTTTATCCATTCATCTCTCAGTGGACACGTGCGTTGTTTCCATGTATTTGCTGTTGTAAATAGTGCTGCAGTGAACGTTGCAGTACATGTGTATTTCATAATTGTGGTTTTCTCAGTTTATTTGTCTAGTAAGGGGGTTGCTGGATCATATGGTCGTTTTATTCCTAGTTTTTAAGGAATCTCCATCGTGTTCTCCATAGTGGCTGTATCAGGTTATGTTCCCACCAACAGGGCAACAGGGTCCCTTTCTCCACATATTCTCCAAACATTTATTTTTTGATGGTGGTCATTCTGACTTTTGTATTTGTGTTAGTCACTCAGTCATGTCCGAGTCTCTGTGACCCCATGGACTGTAGCCACCAGGCTCCTCTCTCCATGGAATTCTACAGGCAAGAATATTAGAATGGGTTGCCATTCCCTTCTTCAGGGAAACTTCCCAACCCAGAGATCATACCCAGGTCTCCTGCATTGCAGGTGGATTCTTTACTATCTGAGTAGTACCTGGGAAGTAGTACCAGCTGGAAAGTACCTGGTGTGAGGTGATACTTCATTGCAGTTTTGATTTGCATTTCTCTAGTAATGAGTGATGTTTAGCATCTTTTCATGTGTTTATTGGCCATCTGTATGTTATCTTTGGAGAAATGTCTGTTTAGGTTCTCTGCCTATTTTGATTAGGTTGTTTGTTTTTCTGATTTTGAACTGCATATATGTTTCAGAGATTAATCCTTTGTCAGTTGCTTCATTTGCAATTGTTCTCTCCAATTCTGAGGGTTGTCTTTTCATCTTGTTTACAGTTTCCTTTGTTATGCAAAAACCTTTAAGTTTAATTAGGTCCCATGTGTTGACTTTTGTTTTTATTAACATTATTCTAGGAGGTGGGTCAGAGAGGATCTTACTGTGATTTGTGTCAAAGAGTGTTCTGCCTATGTTTTCCTCTAAGAGTTTTATAGTTTCTGAACTTACATTTAAGTCTTTAATCCATTTTGAGTTTATTTTTGTATATGGTGTTAGGAAGTGTTCCAGTTTCATTCTTTTATAATACATGTAGTTGTCTAGTTTTGCCTGCACCACTTGTTGAAAGAGAAGTCGCTCAGTCATGTCCAACTCTTTGTGACCCCATGGACTGTAGTCTACCAGGGATTTTCCCAGGCAAGAATATTGGAGTGGTTTGCCATTTCCTTCTCTAGGAGATCTTCCAGACCCAGGGATTGAACACCTGGGTCTCCCGCATTGTAGGCAGATGCTTTACTGTTGGAGCCACTTATTGAAGACCCTGCTTTTTCTTCATTGTATATTCTTGCCTCCTTCGTCAAAGATAAGGTGCCCATAGATGTATGGGCTTATTTATGGGCTTTCTATCTTATTCAATTGGTCTGTATTTCTGTTTTTATGCCAGTACAATACTGTCTTGATGACTGTAGCTTCATAGTATAGTCTGAAGTCAGGAAGGTGGATTCCTCTGGCTTCATTTTTCTGTTTCAAGAATGATTTGGCTATTAAGGGTCTTTTGTGTTTCCATACAAATTGTAAAATATTTTGTTCTAGTTTTGTGAAAAATGTCATTTGTCATTTGATAGGGATTACATTGAATCTGTAGATTGCTTTGGGTAGTATAGTCATTTTCACAATATTGTTTCTTCCAATCCAAGAACATGGTTTATCTGTCCATATGTTTGTGTCATTTTTTATTTCGTTCATCAGTGTCTTGCAGTTTTATGCCTACAGCTCTTTTGTCACTTTAGGTAGTTTTATTCCTAGGTATTTCATTCTTTTTGTTTCAGTGATAAATGTCATTGTTTCCTAAATTTCTCTTTCTGATTATTCATCATTAGTGTATTGGAATGCAGGAGATTTCTGTGTATTAATTTTGTATCTTGTAACTTTGCTAAATTCATTTATTATATTCTGGTGGTATCTTTAGGGGTTTCTATGTATAATATCATGTCATCTGCAAATAGTGAGAGTTTTACATCTTTTCCAATCTGCTGCTGCAGCAGCTGCTGCTAAGTCACTTCAGTCGTGTCCAACTCTGTGCGCCCCCATAGACGGCAGCCCACCAGGCTCCTCTGTCCACAGGATTCTCTAGGGGAGAATACTGCAGTGGGTTGCCATTTCCTTCACCACTTTTCCAATCTCCATTCCATTTCTTTTCTTATTGATTGCCATGTCTAGGTCTTCTGAAACTATATTGAATAACAGTAGTGAGAATGGGTACCCTTGTTTTGTTCCTGATCTTAGAGGAGATGCTTTCAGTTTCTCACCATTGAGAATAATGTTTGCTGGTTTGTCATGTATGACCTTTATCATGTTGATGTAGGTGGCTCAGTGGTAAAGAATATGCCTACCAGTTCAGGAGATGTGGATTCGTTACCTGGGTCAGGAAGATACCCTGGAGAAGGAAATGACAACCCACTCCAGTATTCTTGTCTGGGAAATCCCATGGATAGAGAAGGCTGGCAGGCTACAGTCCATGTGGTCACAAAAGAGTTGGACACAACATAATGACTAAACAACAACAAAAGTTTCCTTCTGTGCCAATTTTCTGGATAGTTTTTTAAATCATAAATGGATACTTAATTTTGTGGAAAACTTTCTTTACATCTATTGCGATGATCATATGATTTTGTTTTAATTTGTTAATATTTTGTTTCACATTGATTGATTTACATATGTTGAAGAATCCTTACATCCCTGGGATAAACTCCACTTGATCATGTTTTTCTTATTTCTTGAGGTAGAATTGTATTGCTCTAAACTTCCCTCATAGAACTGCTTTTGCTGTATTCCATAGGTTTTGGGTTGTCATGTTTTCATTGTCACTTGTTTATAGGTATTTTTTGACATCCTCTTCGATTTCTTAGTGATCTCTTGGTTATTTAAAACTGTACTGTTTAGCCTCCATGTGTTTGTGTTTTTTTTTTTTTTTCAGTTTTTTTCTGGTTCAGTTCAGTTCAGTTCAGTCATTCAGTTGTGTCCGACTCTTTGCGACCCCATGAATCACAGCACACCAGGCCTCCCTGTCCATCACCAACTCCCGGAGTTCACCCAGACTCATGTCCATCGAGTCAATGATGCCATCCAGCCATCTCATCCTCTGTCATCCCCTTCTCCTCCTGCCCCCAATCCCTACCAGCATCAGAGTCTTTTCCAATGAGTCAACTCTTCACATGAGATGGCCAAAGTACTGGACTTTCAGCTTTAGCATCATTCCTTCCAAAGAAATCCCAGGGCTGATCTCCTTCAGAACGGACTGATTGGATCTCCTTGCAGTCCAGGGGACTCTCGAGAGTCTTCTCCAACACCACAGTTCAAAAGCATCAATTCTTCAGCGCTCAGCTTTCTTCACAGTCCAACTCTCACATCCATACATGACCACTGGAAAAACCATAGCCTTGACTAGATGGACTTTTGTTGGCAAAGTAATGTCTCTGCTTTTGAATATGCTATCTAGGTTGGTCATAACTTTTCTTCAAAGGAGTAAGTGTATTTCAATTTCATGGCTGCAGTCACCATCTGCAGTGATTTTGGGGCCCCCCCAAAATAATGTCTGGCACTGTTTCCACTGTTTCTCCATCGATTTCCCATGAAGTGATGGGACTGGATGCCATGATCTTAGTTTTCTGAATGTTGAGTTTTAAGCCAACTTTTTCACTCTCCTCTTTCACCTTCATCAAGAGACTTTTTAGTTCCTCTTCACTTTCTGCCATAAGGGTTTTCTGGTAATTGATATCTAATCTTATAGCATTTTCATCAGAAAAAATTACTCATACAATTGTAATTTTCTTAAATTAACCAGGGGTTGACTTTGCGACCCATGCTGTGATCTTTCCTGGAGAATGTCCCTTGTGCACCTTAGAAAAAAAGTATATTTTACTGCTTTTTGATGGAATATCCTGTAGATATAAGTTAGGTCCATATGGGCTAATATATCATTTAAAGATTGTGCTTCATTATTAATTTTCTTTTGGATGATCTATCTTTTGGCCTGAGTGGTAGTGTTAAAGACTCCTGCTGCTATTGTTACTGTTGATTTCCCCTTTTGTAGTTGTTAGCATTTGCCTTATGTATTGTGGTGTTCCTATGTTGAGTAATTATATATTTATAACTGTTATATCTCCTTCTTGGATTGATCTGTTGATTATTATGTAGTATCATTTCTTGTCTGTTGTAATATCCTTTGTTTTAAAGTCTGTTTTATCTGATATGAGTATTGCTACTCCAGCCTTCTTTTGATTTACGTTCGTATAAAATCTCTTTTCCCAGCCCCTTACTTTGAGTCTTTACATGTCCCTTGGCCTGAGGTATGTCTGTTGTAAACAGGATATATATGGATATTGTTTTTGTTTTTTTTTTAATTTTAATTAATTTTATTTTATTTTCAAACTCCACATAATTGTATTAGCTTTGCCAAACTCAGCCAGTGTGTATCTTTTGGTTGGAGCATTTAATCCATTTCCATTTAGGGTAGTTTTTGATATATATGATTCTGTTACCATTTATTTTATTGTTTTGGGTTTGCTTTTGTAGGTCTTTTCTTTCCTTGTGTTTCTTGTCTAGAGAAGTTCTTTTAGCATTTGTTGTAAAGGTGGTTTTGTGTTGCTGAATTCTCTTAACTTTTGCTTGTCTGTAAAGCTGTCCATTTCTCCATCCAGTCTGAATGAGATCTTTGCTGGGTAGGGTAATCTTGGTTGTAGTTTTTTTCCCTTTCATCACTTTCAGTGTATCCTGCCACTCCCTCTGGCCCGCAGTGTTTCTGCTGAAAGATCAGCTGTTAACCTTACGGGGATTCCTGGTATGTTATTTGTTGCTTTTCCCTTGCTGCTTTTAATACTTCTTCTTTGTGTTTAATTTTTGTTAGTTTGATTAATATGTGTCTTGGTGTGTTTCTGTTTGGGCTTCTCCTGTATGGCACTCTCTGGGCTTCCTGGGTTTGGGCGGTTATTTCCTTTCCCATGTTAGGGAAGTTTTAAACTGTAATCTCCTTCAATATTTTCTAATACCCTTCCATTTCCTTCCTCTTGGACCAAATGTCAGTGTACTTAATGTTGTCATGGAGGTCTCTGAGACTGTCCTTTTTTTCTTTTCATTCTTTCTTTATTCTTCTCTGCTTCCATTATTTCCACCATTCTATGTTCCAGCTCACTTATCCAGTCTTCTGCCTCAATGACTCTGCTGTTGTTTTACTCAAGTGTATTTTTTATTCCAATTACTGTGTTGTCATTAAACATTTTTTGTATATTCTCAACCCACACATCAATCCTATTTATCTATGCCTCCATTTTATTTCTGAGATTTTGGATCATCTTTACTATCATTACTCTGAATTCTTTTTCAGGTAGATTGCCTATGTCCTCTCCATTTGTTTGGTCTTGTTGGTTTTTTACCATGCTCCTTCATCTACTCTATGTTTCTCTGTCTTTTCATTTTGTTTAATCAATGTGTTTGGGGTTTCCTTTCCACCCCTTGCAAGGTTGAAGGTTCCTTTTACTTGTGAGGTTTGTTCCCCTGGGTGGGGTTGGACCAGTGTCTTGTGAAGGCTTCCTGGTAGAGGAGAGTCTGGTGCCTGTGTTCTGCTGAGTGGATCTAGGGCTTGTCTTGCTGAAGGGCAATGCCATATCCAGTGGTGTGTTTGGAGTGTCTGTGAGTTTGGTATGGCTTTTGGCAGCTCTGGCACTGGAGCTTGCTGGCCTTGGGTGGGTCTTGGTGTTAGTAGTAAGATGGAGGCCTTTGAGAGAGCTCTCACTGATTAATATGCCATGAGGTTGGGAGTTCTCTGATTGCCCAGCATCCTGGACTCAGGTCTCCTACCTTGGAGGTTTCAGGCCTGACCCCTGGCTGGAGCACTAAGATACTACACAGCACAGAGAAGAAAGAGAAAGAAAGACATAGGAAAAAAAAAAAAAAAAAAAAAAGAAAGGAAAAAGCAAACAAACATACAAAGAATGGACAGACAAAGCCCTGAAACAAATGGTAAAATTAAACAGACAAAAACACAAATAAACTCACATACTCACACTCACAAAAAGAAAAGACAAGAAAAAAAAAAGGAAGAATGAAAAGAGGAACTAAGAAGAGAGTAATCAGACCAATAAACAAACCCATAAATGAAAACAAACACTGAAAACTAGTAAAATACAAAAACCAAAACATGGAAAAATTACAATATAGCAAAAAAGTACTGTAGACATAGGAAAAAATAAAATTTAAAAATAAAAGCATAAAAAGGAAAAGGTAATTAGAAAATAAAAATTAAAGGGATTAAAAAAAAAGCAATAGAACATAGCAAAAAAAAAAAAAAAGACAAAAATATAGAGATAGTGTTAGTAAGAAAAACATTTTCCCCTGGACTTAGTTGTGAGTGTCCTCTCCCCCACAGTGAGGTCCAGCCAGTCTGCCCACTCAGGAAGTCCTCTGATACTACCAGGAAGTTCTCTGGACCTGCCTTGGGCACTGTGAGGTCAGCTCAGACTTGGATCTGGCCTTACTCTAGCTTGTACTTGCTTCCAGAGTCCACCATTGCCCCTAAAGTCCACAGTTTCAAACAACTGGGGGAATTTCATCCCAACTAGGGGAATTTGCTGTGGTTGCACAAGCAAATTTCCTTCCTCTTTAGCCACACAACCCCTGGTGTGTTCCATTTTGGTTTTGGCCCTGCCTGTGTTCGTAGACCGCCCTCTGGCATGTTTCCCACCCAGACAAGGGGAGGGAGATAAGAGCGGCTGTTTTGGGCTCACTTGCTCAGTGTGGTCAGGGAGAGGGAGGGATGCAGCAGTCACAGTTGTGATGTGCGGGGACTCCCTGCAGCAGCAGAGGCATGTGGGAAGTTGCTACAGACAGAGGTGGGTCGTGCACTCTCCTAGGGGAATTGGCCCTGGGTAATGGGGTCCCTCAGTAGTGCTAGGGTGCACAGGCTCCCAGAAAGGTGTCTGCAGTGACCTTCACCTGCTCACAGCTTGGTGGGAGTCCACAGGCTCACCTCTGGGGTCACAGACTACAGCCTTGTCTCCCCACCACCCCCCATCCACCACTAACCTCTGGCATACAAGCTGGCCTTGGCAGCAGCTGGCCAGCATTCCCACCTCTGTGGTCACAGACTGAAGCCGTGGCTCATCCCACCTGTGGCACTTGCAAAGGCTGCATCTTGCTGTCTGTGAGCTTGTGGAGTTAGAACTTCCCTGCGATAATGATCTCTTGCCTCCCTGAGAGGCCCAGGTTTTTTTGTGGACTCCCTCAGCTGTATCATATAGCCCCCTCAGGTTGTCTTCATGGCAGTCACTCCCAGTCCTCTCCCTGGGATCAGACCTCCAAAGCCTGAGCCTTTGCTCCCAGCCCCTACCTGCCCTGGAAGACAGGCACACAAGTGTCTCAGGCTGGGCAGTAGTAATTAGCTTCCATCCCTGTGTAGAATTCTCTCAGTATTGCCCTCCACACACCTGTTGCTGCAGTCTCCTCTGAGATTCCAAGGTTCCCCCTGCCCCCGCCCATGAGGGGTTTTCCAGGTATGTGGAAACTTTCCCTCCTTCACAGCTCCCTCCCTGAGGTGTGGGTTCCAAGCCAAATTCTTTGTATCTCTCTTTTTTTCTTATTTATTTTGCCCTACCCCCTTATGCAGAGATTAGCTTGCCTTTTTGGAAGGTCTTCTGCCACTGTTCAATAGGTGTTCTGTAGGAGTTATTCCATGTGCAGATGTATTTTGATGTGTTTGTGGGGAGGGAAGTGATCTCTACATCTTCCTCCTCCTCCATCTTGAAGGACTCCCTCATTTCCTCTTAATTGTATTTCTGAAATCCAGAATGAAAATTAAAGCTTTTTTTTTTTAGTCACAGAAAGTGTGTAGCTATTGACTTACTTAACAGTTTGCATTGTTTACTCTGACAGATGATTTTGTCCCCAGCAGTGCTGTGCTATTAGTAATACTTTATGGTGAGACCATCTTCTGTGGCAATGGAGGAAACTGTATAGCATTTTCCAGTGCATCAGGAGTGAAGTCATTGGTTTCAGTTAATTATTCCTGAGAGTTGCAGTGTGTGTGTAGCAGTGTGAAATGTGTGGGCCTGTGTGCCTTCGCTGAAATGGTGTTTTTTTTAAAGCCATTGTTCTACTAGTTTAGTGCTTTCCTGGAAATGTCAGTCATTGAGAGAAGTAATAGCTGTGTCATCTGGATCATCTGAAGGTGAGAGTAGTAAATGATTATGATATTAACTATTATTATTAACTGCTGCTGCTACTACTGCTAAGTCGCTTCAGTCGTGTCCGACTCTGTGCGACCCCATGGACTGTAGCCTACCAGGTTCTTCCGTCCATGGGATTTCCCAGGCAAGAGTACTGGAGTGGGCTGCCATTGCCTTCTCCTATTAACTGCATTTGGTGCTATTTATTGAACATTTACTAGAGCGTGAAGCACTGTGATTGCAAAAATTATCTCAAGCTATAGGTAGCTCAATGGTAAAGAATCTGCCTGACAATGCAGGAGATGCAAGAGACCCAGGTTCAGTTTCTGAGTCAGGAAGATGCCCTGGAGTAGGAAATGGCAATCTATATTAGGTATTTCTTGCCTGGAAAATTCCATGGACAGAAGAACCTGGCGGGCTATAGTCCATGGGGTCTCAAAAAGTCAGACATGACTGAGCACACACACATGCACACATACATCCTCATTTTACCCAGGGAAGAGTGAGGTTCAGGGAAATTAAGTAACTTCAAAATTAAAATAAGGAACCAAGGTGCTAATCGCCACAACATCCTACTTTTTGAATTAAAAAAAAAAATCTTTCAGCTAGATAGTACTAGAAGCAATGTTACATATTTAAACGAGGCAGAATGTCAAGTTATATTCAGCTTGGAATTTTTTTTTTTAAATCATCAGTTTTCAGGGCCTCAGAGTATAGGCTCTGTGTATTGCAAGAAATCTTGTATGCTTAGTTGGATGTAGGAAACCTTACTTTTTGGGAGAGGATTTACAATGACCTTGAGTAAGTCAGCTGACCTCCCTTAATGATGTTCACAGCATTACTGCTGTTACATAATAAATATATTCTAATCTGTGCCATGAGTAAGGTCTGTGAGGCATGTTTCTTCCCTAATGTATGGTTAGGAAAGAGACATTTACACTTCAGTGAAATTTTTGTTCCTTCATAGTCAACTGACAATTCAGATGTTAAGTTGAATAAAAATGAACTTTTAGGTTAAATACTTCTTAAAAATCACAGAAGTCCATCTACTCTCCTTTGCCTGAGTTTGATTCACCTGATGGGATCTTCCAAGGTTGTGCCTAACCACCTCATCCCTCTTGCCAGTACACCACTGATCAACTCACCTGTCTAGGAACTGTGTCTGCTTAATTGTTAAGCAACTTCCTTCTGAACCCTGAATGTAGCCCCTTTTGTATTCAGATTCTCTTCAGGTATCTCGTTGAGAAAATGATGGGTTGAATATTGATGATTTAAGTGTTTGAATTCAGATGTTATTTTTATTTTATTTTTTAACTTTACAATATTGTATTGGTTTTGCCATATATCAAAATGAATCTGCCACAGATATACATGTGTTCCCCATCCTGAACCCTCCTCCCTCCTCCCTCCCCATACCATCCCTCTGGGTCGTCTCATTGCACCAGCCCCAAGCATCCAGTATAGTGCATCAAACCTGGACTGGCGACTCGTTTCATATATGATATTATACATGTTTCAATGTCATTCTCCCAAATCATCCCACCCTCTCCCTCTCCCACAGAGTCCAAAAGACTGTTCTATACATCAGTGTCTCTTTTGCTGTCTCAGATACAGGGTTATTGTTACCATCTTTCTAAATTCCATATATATGCGTTAGTATACTGTATTGGTGTTTTTCTTTTTTTTTCTTCTTCTTTTTTTTAAATTTTATTTTATTTTTAAACTTTACATAATTGTATTAGTTTTGCCAAATATCAAAATGAATCCATCACAGGTATACATGTGCTCCCCATCCTGAACCCTCCTCCCTCCTCCTTGTGGTGTTTTTCTTTCTGGCTTACTTCACTCTGTATAATAGGTTCCAGTTTCATCCACCTCATTAGAACTGACTCAAATGTATTCTTTTTAATGGCTGAGTAATACTCCATTGTGTATATGTACCACAGCTTTCTTATCCATTCATCTGCTGATGGACATCTAGGTTGCTTCCATGTCCTGGCTATTATAAACAGTGCTGCGATGAACATTGGGGTACACGTGTCTCTTTCAATTCTGGTTTCCTCAGTGTGTATGCCCAGCAATGGGATTCCTGGATCATAAGGCAGTTCTATTTCCAGTTTTTTAAGGAATCTCCACACTGTTCTCCATAGTGGCTGTACTAGTTTGCATTCCCACCAACAGTGTAAAAGGGTTCCCTTTTCTCCACACTCTCTCCAGCATATATTGCTTGTAGACTTTTGGATCGCAGCCTGAATTCAGATGTTATGTCTTGGAAGAATTGAGCTAATTAGTACCATGTTTGTATGTTCAATATCATATTTGTTATTCATTTTTTGGAATCATAATTCTTACTCTTGTCCTCATGTGAATATCCTCTACTTCCCAACTATACACTGTGCTATGATGTTTTCTCTTCAACTGATTTCTTAAATATTTGGACAAATAGAGCTTGACCCACCACATCCTCTATAAAATTAATCAGAAACAGGACTTACACTATTTCCAGTTCCCTATCTTTACTTGTGGGATTAACTCAAGTGCTACAAAATATTATACACACTATTTTATCTGGAGCCAACAAAAAGGTTTAAGGAAAGTCATTGTAAAAGCTGTTTCCCCAACTTGATAGCTTTGTTTCCTTTAATTCTGAGAATGTATATTATTTGTATTATGTTACTATTGGTAGGATATTCTTGTGGTAAAATAAAGGCAAGGACTCACAAGAAATTTTGAGAAGTTGGGCTATATGTTCAACAAATACCAAATTGTTAAGAGTACTTTTTCTTCATATTGAGTGCATATTGCATATTGAGTGCAGCACCTTCACAGCATCATCTTTCAGTGTCTGGAATAGCTCAACTGAAAGTCTATCACTGCCAGGAGCCAGCGTGAGAAACTCCCCCCATGGCAAAGGTCATGAGGAAGGAGGCTCGGCAAACGCAAAGGTGGGATCGAGCCTCAGGAGTCCCCCTGGAAATTCTCGAGCATCTACCCCCAAAACCAGAGTCTGCCTACTTTCTGCTTTGTGCTTTCACCTACACCTCTGACTTTACGGGGGGCTGTCCCCCACTATCTCTCTCTGAAAAAAAGAGTTAACTTACAGCACTAGTTAATAATTCCTGGGTGTGACAGTGTTTCAACCTACATACTCCTTTGGAAGTCCTCTAGCCTGCCTGAATAGGTTTTTCCGGCCACATGTGATTGCTCAGAGCCTCCTAACTGTGAGAGGCATGAGATGTTCTAAACTGTCTAAATACAGATTCCTTTGAGCAGTTGAAAGATTGATTAGAAATTGTATTGGTGAAGGGATTTTCACTTGTTGGGCCAATGTTTGCTGCTAAGTTTCCATATCCCTTACCTGCTGTGTCCCTGGCAGTGTATTGATTAATATAATTGGTGTAAGTAGTAGCTTTAATGTTTGTAACCTGGGACCCTTGAGTTAATTCTTTTTCTTGTTATAGCCCACCACACCTTTGCTCTGTAGGAATGCAACTTTATCTAATGCTTTTGGAGAGTGGCTCCTGACCAATTACCTTTAGAGAAAAATAAGTTTTCTGAAGAAAGGGTCTTAAAATGTTAACAGGCCTCTGGGCCAGAAGATGATGCAAATCACCTAAGCTTTTGCATATGATAAGTTTGCAGGAAGAAAGCCTGGCTTGCTGCATGACTCTACCCCTTCCCCCACTATTCTCTATGCATAACTTAAGGTAGAAAAACTACTTTGGAAAATAAAGTGCGGGCCTTGTTCACCGAAACTTGGTCTCCCCATGTCATTCTTTCTCTCACCTTCTGGCTGAATTATTCAGCCTCTTTTCTCCACTGAATTTCCTCACTGAGATATCCTTATTTCAGCCTCTTTTCTTCACTGAATTTTCCTCCTGAGCTATCCTTATTCTATTACTCTTTATATCCTTAATTAACGTTTAATCAAGCAGTTGTTTCCCGATCCTCGCCGACGCCATCCCCACTTCAAATTCCCTGGATCCACCAGGGCTGGACCCCGGCACTTATGGTTTTCTAAATATACCCTATGAAATGTCTCTTTATATCCATTTTCCATATGATAACTGGAGCTTAGAGTGAGTTGGTGAGGCCTCATTAGGAATATATTAATATCAGCATCTTCTAAATGACCTATGGTCATTGGAAAGGTATTCTCCATTGTCCCAGGCTCAACATGAATTCCCCCTGCCCTTATATCTAACTTCTTTGTCTTTTCTATTGAACAGTAACAGCTTTACTCCTGACAAACCTGAACCATCACATCCCTTTTCCTGGTCATAAAGTTCAAAATGGTATTCCTTACTTTGCTCTGACTATGAAAAGTGGAAGACTAGTGAAACCAGCTAGTAGAATCTTCACAGTGAAACATGCTTTGTTCTAAACTTGTCACCAAGTCAGGAACCCCATCAAACCTACTGGCTCAGAACTAGGTGTGAGGAGATTCCCTTCCATGTATTGAAAACTCTGACTGTTATTTTATTTTATTTTTGTTGTTGTTGTTGCAAATAATATATGTTCACTGAGAGGAAATTAATAAAAGCCCAGGGTCATGGCAGTTTGGACATTTTTACTTTCTTTTGAGCTCTTACAAAGTTTTCAAACCATCTTGGTGAATAAGAATTATTTTCATCCAGGTATGTATCCACATGCACAGTTCTTTTAACGTTGCTTTAAGGTTTTACTCCATGTTCCTTTTTAAACTTATTTTTTTGTCATTAATAAAACAAGCTTGTTAGCAAAACAAAGAAAATCCTGGGTTGAGGTGACTTCAGTGGTGAATTTCACTTTTTAAAGAAGAAATAATACCAGTCATACATACCTCTTTCAAAAAATATAGGAGAAGTGAACACATTCTACTATTATGAGACTAAAATTTCCCTAGTACCAGTACCAGACAGAGTCATTAGGAAATTGTAGCTGTTTCCTTGATAAAAAATAAATAAGACACTCCTTAACAAAATATTTGCAAATTTAATCTCGTAATACATAAAGATGAATGCAAGGTTGGTTTTGAACATTTGAAACGTAAAGCATAAGGGAGAAAAGAAGTATATGATCATCTTAACAGATGCAGAGAAAGCCTTTGACAAAATTTAATGCTCCTTTATAGTAAAAAGTATTGGCAAACTATAAAGAGAATACCTTACACTGGTAGGTGATATCTATGAAGAACCTACAGATGACATCAAATTTAATAGTGAAAGACCGAATGTCTAGAACACAAGAATGCAAACAGGCAGGGTTGCTTACATTAGCTGCTGTGGGAGTAGCTTGCATGCTACGTTGTTTTTATACATACTCTCCTAGTCAGCATTACCCTGGAGGTTCTAGCCATTGGAAAAAGACAAGAAGAAGAAATAAAAGACATAAAGATTAGAGAGAAGTAAAACTTTCTCTGTGTAAATGACATGATTTTTTATGTCAAAAATTCCAATACCGGTACTAACTAGTGATTACCACTAAACCATGCATTTATTTTTTTATTTTGGTTTCTTTTCAATTTATTTATTTTAATTGGAGGCTAATTACTTTACAATATTGTAGTGGTTTTTGCCATACATTGACATGAATCAGCCACTGGTGTACATGTGTTCCCCATCCTGAACCCCCCTCCCAACTTCCCTCTGCATCCCATCCCTCAGGGTCATACCAGTGCACCAGCCGTGAGCACCCTGTCTCATGCATCAATCTGGACTGGTGATCTGTTTCACATAGATAATATATATGTTTCAATGGTATTCTCTCAAATCATTCCACCCTCACCTTCTCCCAAAGAGTCCAAAAGACTGTTTTATACATCTGTGTCTCTTTTGCTCTCTTGCATATAGGGTCATCATTGCCATCTTTCTAAATTCCATATATATGCATTAGTATACTGTATTGCTGTTTTTATTTCTGACTTGCTTCACTCTGTATAATAGGCTCCAGTTTCATCCACCTCATTAGAACTGATTCAAATATATTCTTTTGAATAATATTCCATTTCCTCTATTTGCATTGATTGCTGAAGAAGGCCTTCTTATCTCTCCTTATCTCTCCTTGATATTGCAAAGAAGTAGAAGAAAAAAAAAAAAGAATGGGAGAGACTGGAGATCTCTTCAAGAAAATTAAAGATACCAAGGGAACATTTCATGCAAAGATGGGCTCAATAAAGGACAGAAATGGTATGGACCTAACAGAAGCAGAAGATATTAAGAAGAGGTGGCAAGAATACATAGAAGAACTGTACAAAAAAGATCTTCACAACCCAGATAATCACGATGGTGTGATCACTGACCTAGAGCCAGACATCCTGGAATGTGAAGTCAAATGGCCTTAGGAAGCATCACTATGAACAAAGCTAGTGGAGGTGATGGAATTCCAGTTGAGCTATTTCGAATCCTAAAAGATGATGCTGTGAAAGTGCTGCACTCAATATACCAGCAAAGTTGGAAAACTCAGCAGTGACCAAAGGACTGGAAATATCAGTTTTCATTCCAATCCCAAAGAAAAGCAATGCCAAAGAATGCACCAACCACCGAGTTGCACTCAACTCACACACTAGTAAAGTGATGCTCAAAATTCTCCAAGCCAGGCTTCAGCAGTATGTGAACTGTGAACTTCCAGATGTACAAGCTGGTTTTAGAAAAGGCAGAGGAACCAGAGATCAAATTGTCAACATCTGCTGGATCATGGAAAAAGCAAGAGAGTTCCAAAAAACATCTATTTCTGCTTTATTGACTATGCCAAAGCCTTTGACTGTGTGTATCACAGTAAACTGTGGAAAATTCTGAAAGAGATGGGGATACCAGACCACCTGCCCTGCATCTTGATAAACCTGTATGCAGGTCAGGAAGCAGCAGATAGAACTGGACATGGAACAACAGACTGGTTCCAAATAGGAAAAGGAGTGTGTCACCCTGTATATTGTCACCCTGCTTATATAACTTATATGCAGAGTACGTCATGAGAAACGCTGGGTTGGAAGAAGCACAAGCTGGAATCAAGATTGCCAGGAGAAATATCAATAACCTCAGATATGCAGGTGACACCACCCTTATGGCAGAAAGTGAAGAAGAACTGAAGAGCCTCTTGATGAAAGTGAAAGAGGAAAGTGAAAAAGTTGGCTTAAACTCAACATTCAGAAAACTAAGATCATGGCATCTGGTCCCATCACTTCATGGGAAATAGATGGGGAAACAGTAGAAACAGTGTCAGACTTTATTTTGGGGGGGGGGGGGTGCGGTCCAGAATCACTGCAGATGGTGATTGCAGCCATGGAATTAAAAGACGCTTACTCCTTGGAAGAAAAGTTATAACCCACCTAGACAGCATATTAAAAAGCAGAAACATTACTTTGTCAACAAAGGTCCATCTAGTCAAGGCTATGGTTTTTCCAGTAGTCATGTATGGATGTTGAGAGTTGGACTATGAAGAAAGTTGAGCATCGAAGAATTGAGGTTTTTGAACTGTGGTGTTGGAGAATATTCCAAGGAGATCCAACCTGTCCATCCTAAAGGAGATCAGTCCTGGGTGTTCATTGGAAGGACTGATGTTGAATCTGAAACCCCAATACTTTGGCCACCTGATGCGAAGACCTGACTCATTTGAAAAGACCCGGATGCTGGGAAAGATTGAGGGCAGGAGGAGAAGAGGACAACAGAGGATGAGATGGTCGGACTCATCGCCGACTCAGTGGACATGAGTTTGGGTAAACTCCGGGAGTTGGTGATGGACAGGAAGGCCTGGCGTGCTGCAGTTCATGGAGTTGGACACAACTGGGCGACTGAACTGAATATTCTATTGTGTATATGTACCACAGCTTTCTTACCCATTCATCTGCCAATGGACATCTAGGTTGCTTCCATGTCCTGGCTATTATAAACAGTTCTGTGATGAACATTGGGGTACACGTGTCTCTTTCAACTCTTGTTTCCTCGGGGTGTATGCCCAGCAATGGGATTGCTGGGTCATATAGCAGTTCTATTTCTAGTTTTTTAAGGAATCTCCACACAGTTCTCCATAGCGGCTGTACTAGTTTGCATTCCCACCAACAGTGTAAGAAGGTTCCCTTTTCTCCACAACCTCTCCAGCATTTATTGTTTGTAGACTTTTAAACAATGAATTTAAACGTGGTGTTGAATAAGAGTCTTGAAAGTCCCTTGGATGGCAAGGAATTCAAACCAGTCAATCCTAAAGGAAATCAGTCCTGAATATTCATTGGAAGGTCTGATGTTGAAGCTGAAGCTCCAATATTTGGCCACCTGATGTGAAGAACTGACTCATTGGAAAAGACCCTGATGCTGAGAGAGATAGAAGGTGGGAGCAGAAGAGGACAACAGAGGATGAGATGGCTGTGTGGCATCACCAACTCGATGGACATGAGTTTGAGCAAGCTCCAGGAGATGGTGCTGGACAGGGAAGTCTGGTGTGCTACAGTCCATGGGGTCGCCAAGAGTCAGACACAACTGAGAGACTGAATTGAACTGATGAATTTAAATGGCTCATGAAGCAAAGGTGAGCTTATGAAAATCAGTTGTATTTCTATGTACTAGTGACAAACAGTGGAAAATAAAGAGAGGAAAACAATGTTGTTTAAAATATCATGATAAACATAAAATATGTAGAGAGAAACGACAGAATATATAAGGGATCTGTATGCTGAAAGCTACACAACATAGCTGAACTTACATAAAAAACTAAGTAGATGGGACCCTGTCATGTGAATTGGGAGACACAACAATAAGATCCCAAGAATGCAACACAATCCCAATAAAAATCCCAGCAGGCATTTTGTAGTCATTGACAGCTGATTCTAAAATATATTGAAGTCCAAAGGAACTGGAATAGATAAAACAGTCCTGGAAAAGACCCACACACAAAATGTGCAGACTTACAAACACTGCCTGATTTTAAGACTGATGGTAAAGCAAAGCAGTGTGCTACAGCCATCAGAACAGACATGTAGATGGAGACCAGTGGAGCAGAACAGAGTGTCTGGAAAGAAGCCCACATATATTTGGTCAGTTTACTTTTTAACATATGTGCCAAGGTTATCCAATGCTTTTTTTAAGCCTTCACAATGAGAAATAGTTTATATATAGAAAAGTACAAATGTATGCCTTGATGATTTATCACAGATTGATCACCTGTGTAATTATGGCCAAGGTCAAGAAGTAAGACATTCTGTTAGGCCAGTATATTGTATTTAGGTGATATTAAAAATGGTAACCTAGTTAATTTAAGTTGAAATTGAGGTTTATGTTAAAAGAAACATATTGCACATGTGCTTTTAAGGCATAACCAGGGTCAGTATTCTAGGGCAGTGAAAACAGTTTCTTGACACTCTAATGCAAGTGATAGACACTCCAGAAATGTGAACGTTACTGGAATATAGGGAAATTACATTTAAATTTGAGGGCATTTTATATAAAGCACAGCTAAAAACCTAGAAATTTTGGTGTATTCAGTTCAGTTAAGTCACTCAGTCGTGTCCGACTCTGTGACCCCATGAATCGCAGCATGCCAGGCCTCCCTGTCCATCACCAACTCCCGGAGTTCACTCAGACTCATGTCCATTGAGTCAGTAATGGCATCCAGCCATCTCATCCTCTGTCATCTCCTTCTCCTCCTGCCCCCAATCCCTCCCAGCATCAGAGTCCTTTCCAATGAGTCAACACTTCGCATGAGGTGGCCAAAGTACTGGAGTTTCAGCTTTAGCATCATTCCTTCCAAAGAAATCCCAGGGCTGATCTCCTTCAGAATGGACTGGTTGGATCTCCTTGCAGTCCAAGGGACTCTCAAGAGTCTTCTCCAACACAACAGTTCCAAAGCATCAATTCTTCGGCGCTCAGCCTTCTTCACAGTCCAACTCTCACATCCATACATGACCACAGGAAAAACCACAGCCTTGACTAGACGGACCTTTGTTGGCAAAGTAATCTCTCTGCTTTTGAATGTGCTATCTAGGTTGGTCATAACTTTCCTTCCAAGGAGTAAGCGTCTTTTAATTTCATGGCTGCAGTCACCAACTGCAGTGATTTTGGAGCCAAAAAAATAAAGTCTGAAACTGTTTCCAATGTTTCCCCATCTATTTCCCATGAAGTGATGGGACCAGATGCCATGATTTTCGTTTTCTGAATGTTGAGCTTTAAGCCAACTTTTTCACTCTCCACTTTCACTTTCATCAAGAGGCTTTTGAGTTCCTCTTCACTTTCTGCCATAAGGGTGGTGTCATCCACATATCTGAGGTTATTAATATTTCTCCCAGCAATCTTGATTCCAGCTTGTGTTTCTTCCAGCCCAGTGTTTCTCATGATGTACTCTGCATAGAAGTTAAATAAGCAGGGTGACAATATACAGCCTTGACGTACTCCTTTTCCTATTTGGAACCAGCCTGTTGTTCCATGTCCAGTTCTAACTGTTGCTTCCTGACCTGCATACAGATTTCTCAAGAGGCAGATCAGGTGGTCTGGTATTCCCATCTCTTTCAGAATTTCCCACAGTTTACTGTGATCCACACAGTCAAAGGCTTTGGCATAGTCAATAAAGCAGAAATAGATGTTTTTCTGGAAGTCACTTGCTTTTTCCATGATCCAGTGGATGTTGACAATTTGATCTCTGGTTCCTCTGCCTTTTCTAAAACCAGCTTGAACATCAGGAAGTTCATGATTCACATATTTCTGAAGCCTGGCTTGGAGAATTTTGAGCATTACTTTACTAGCGTGTGAGATGAGTGCAATTGTGTGGGTTTGAGCATTTTTTGGCATTGCCTTTCTTTGGGATTGGAATGAAAACTGATCTTTTCCAGTCCTGTGGCCACTGCTGAGTTTTCCAAATTTGCTGGCATATTGAGTGCAGCACTTTCACAGCATCATCTTTCAGGATTTGAAATAGCTCAACTGGAATTCCATCACCTCCACTAGCTTTGTTTGTAGTGATGCTTTCTAAGGCCCACTTGACTTCACATTCCAGGATGTCTGGCTCTAGGTCAGTGATCACACCATCGTGATTATCTGGGTTGTGAAGATCTTTTTTGTACAGTTCTTCTGTGTATTCTTGCCACCTGTTCTTAATATCTACTGCTTCTGCTAGGTCCATACCATTTCTGTCCTTTATCGAGCCCATCTTTGCATGAAATGTTCCCTTGGTATCTCTAATTTTCTTCAAGAGACCTCTAGTCTTTCCCATTCTGTTGTTTTCCTCTATTTCTTTGCACTGATTTCTGAGGAAGGCTTTCTTATCTCTTCTTGCTATTCTTTGGAACTCTGCATTCAGATGCTTATATCTTTCCTTTTCTCCGTTGCTTTTCACTTCTCTTCTTTTCACAGCTATTTGTAAGGCCTCTTCAGGCAAACATTTTGCTTTTTTGCCTTTCTTTTCCATGGGGATGGTCTTGATCCCTGTCTTCTGTACAATGTCACGAACCTCATTCCATAGTTCATCAGACACTCGATCTATCAGATCTAGGCCCTTAAATCTATTTCTCACTTTCACTGTAAAATCATAAGGGATTTGATTTAGGTCATACCTGAATGTTCTAGTGGTTTTCCCTACTTTCTTTAATTTTTTTTTTCTAGAAAACAGGTGATGTTTACATCCCACAATGAAATTTTTTATATGGTGAAATTGGTTTTTATTGTATTAGTAACTCAAATTGCTATTAACATCACTCCAAATACTTGCTAATTTCACACTCCAGAAATGTTTACTGAGGACCATTTTTTATAAAACTGTCATTGCTTCTAATTTAGACTTTTTCTTAAAAGGGTCAAAATTATATTGTCCCTACTGTGCCAAAAGAAAATATTAAAATAAGCAGGCAGAGATGAGAATATCAGACCACCTGACCCTCCTCTTGAGAAACCTATATGCAGGTCAGGAAGCAAAAGTTAGAAATGGGCATGGTACAGAATGGCTGCAATCCATAAGTCTACAAGCAATAAATGCTGGAGAGGGTGTGGAGAGAAGGGAACTCTCTTGCACTGTTGGTGGGAATGCAAACTAGTACAGCCACTATGGAGAACAGTGTGGAGATTCCTTAAAAAACTGGAAATAGAACTGCCTTATGACCCAGCAATCCCACTGCTGGGCATACACACTGAGGAAACCAGAAGGGAAAGAGACACATGTACCCCAATGTTCATCGCAGCACTGTTTATAATAGCCAGGACATGGAAGCAACCTAGATGCCCATCAGCAGATGAATGGATAAGAAAGCTGTGGTACATATACACAATGGAGTATTACTCAGCCATTAAAAAGAATACATTTGAATCAGTTCTAATGAGATGGATGAAACTGGAACCTATTATACAGAGTGAAGTAAGCCAGAAAGAAAAATACCAATACAGTATACTAATGCATATATATGGAATTTAGAAAGATGGAAACAATAACCCTGTGTACGAGAGAGCAAAAGAGACACCGATGTATAGATCAGTCTTATGGACTCTGTGGGAGAGGCACAGGGTGGGGAGATTTGGGAAAATAGCATTGAAACATGTATAATATCATGTATGAAATGAGTCGCCAGTCCAGGTTCGATGCACAGTACTGGATGCTTGGGGCTGGTGCACTGGGACGACCCAGAGGTAGGGGAGGGGAGGGAGGAGGGTGGAGGGTTCAGGATGGGGAACGTGGGTATACATGTGGCGGATTCATTTCGATATTTGGCAAAACTAATACAATATTGTAAAGTTTAAAAATAAAATAAAATTAAAAAAAAAAAAAAGAAAAGAAAAGAAAAAAAAAAAAAAAAAGAAAGAAAAAAATGGACATGGTACAATTGACTGGTTCCAAATAGGAAAAGGAGTACATCAAGGCTGTATATTGTCACCCTGCTTATTTAACTTACATGCAAAGTACATCATGAGAAATGCTGGGCTGGAAGAAGCACAGGCTGGAATCAAGATTGCCGGGTGAAATATCAATAACCTCAGATATGCAGATAACACCACCCTTATGGCAGAAAGTGAAGAGGAACTAAAAAGCCTCTTGATGAAGGTGAAAGAGGAGAGTGAAAAAGTTGACTTAAAGCTCAACAGAGGGATGGTGTGGGGACGGAGGAGGGAGGAGGGTTCAGGATGGGGAACACATGTATACTAATTAAATAATTTTCTATTAAAGAAAAAATAAATAAATAAAAAAAAGAAAAAAAATAATAAACTTTCAAAGTGAAAAAAAAAAAAAAAGCTCAACATTCAGAAAACTAAGATCATGGCATCTGGTCCCATCACTTCATGGGAAATCGATGGGGAAACTGTCAGACTTTATTTTGGGGAGCTCCAAAAGCACTACAGATGGTGATTGCAGCCATGAAATTAAAAGACGCTTACTCCTTAGAAGGAAAGTTATGACCAACCTAGATAGCATATTCAAAAGCAGAGACATTACTTTGCTAACAAAGGTCTGTCTAGTCAAGGCTATGGTTTGGTCATGTACGGATGTGAGCGTTGGACTGTGAAGAAAGCTGAGCACTGAAGAATTTATGCTTTTGAACTGTGGTGTTGGAGAAGACTCTCGAGAGTCCCCTGGACTGCAAGGAGATCCAACCAGTCTATTCTAAAGAGATCAGCCCTGGGATTCCTTTGGAAGGAATGATGCTAAAGCTGAAACTCCGGTACTTTGGCCACCTCATGAGAAGACTTGGCTCATTGGAAAAGACTCTGATGCTGGGAAGCACTTAATGCAGGAAGAGAAGGGGACGACAGAGGATAAAATGGCTGGATGTCATCACCGACTCGGTGGACATGAATTTGAGTGAACTCCGGGAGGGAAGCCTGGCGTGCTGCAATTCATGGGGTTGCAAAGAATCGGACACGACTGAGGGACTGAACTGAACTGAACTGAACTGAGGCATCTTTTATAATTATGAGGTTACCAAGGTCAGGATTTTCTATTAAGTTAGTGAAACCAAGGCAATAGATCGTTAGGGGTTATTTTGTTCAGTGTGTAACCTGGGTCTGCCCAGGATGCATTTGTGCTAAGTCGCCTCAGTTGTTTTCGACTCTTTGCAACCCCATGGACTGTAGCCCATTAGGCCCCTCTGTCCATGGGATTCTCCAGGAAAGAATACTGGAATGAATTACCATACCTTCCTCCAGGGGAATCTTCCTGACTCAGAGATCAGAACTCGCATCTCTCGTATCTCCTGCATTGGAAAGTGGGTTCATATGGTGCATGTTGGTATGCATATGTCCAGCTTTATAAGATATGGTGAAATACTTTTCATAAGTAGTCCTATCGGTTGATACTAGTGCTACCTTGGAAGCCCAAGTATGCCTGTTCTCAGTTTTGACATCAAGTTATGGGTAAATATGCCCTGGAAAATAAACCTAAGTACCACAGTGTATCTTATATACTTGTAAACAATGTTTTATGGATAAAGTTTTCACTTTCTCAAAAAAGATGATATATTTCAATAGTTTGAATACACCAGTGTTAGTTTTGAGGGGGTAGATGTAACCCAACCAAGTATCATTCTGCTTTGATACAGAAGCATCTACCTTTTCCTAAAGTTACTGCAATGCAAAATAAATAAATCAACTTTGACAGCATCACAGAGAAGTCCCCATTCCTTGCTGTCACAAGTAGCTAATGCTGGCTTGTATGGGAACCACAATCAACTTTCCCTAAATGATCTTACTACCCTAGTTTCAGGCTTCCCAAGTGGTGCTGGTAGTAAAGAATATGCCTGCCAAAGCAGGAGATATTAGAGACCTGAGTTTGATCCCTGTCAGGAAGATTTCCCCTGGAGAAAGAAATGGCAACCCACTCCAGTATTGTTACCTGGAGAATCCCACGGTCAGAGGAGGCTGGTGGGCTGCAGTCCATGGGGTCACAAAGAATTGGACAGGACTGAAGTGATTTATCACATAGCATCCTAGTATCAGTCCTGAAACATTTTGGTGTAGTTTTATCTCTTTCTGGAACTTTGATTAAAATGTCCTACAGTATACACTATTCTGTATCTGCTACTTTGCTCATGTTAAGTGAAGTGAAGTGAAGTCACTCAGTCATGTCCAGCTCTTTGTGACCCCATGGACTGTAGCCTACCAGGCTCCTCCATCCATGGGATTTTCCAGACAAGAGTACTGGAATGAGATGTCATTTCCTTCTCCAGGGGATTTTCCTGACCAAGGGATCAAACCCGGGTGTCCTGCATTGCAGGCAGATGCTTTATCATCTGAACCACCTGGAAAACTGTCATTTATTTCCATTTTTGGAGAGTTTCCCCCAAATGTGAGGTTTTCATATTTTATCTAGCTACTCTGCTGTTTATGAACATAGCTGTTTTTCATTTGAGTGATTTTAAAATGCTCTTATGACATTCTTATACATTTCTGTTGGATATATGCCTGGGAGTTGGTATGCATATGTCCAGCTTTATAAGATATGGCAAAATACTTTTCATAAATAATTCTACCAATTGAAAGCTCAGTCAATAGTAGATGAGAATTCCCATTATTTTACATTCTTGGCAACTTTGGTACTATTACTATTTTTTGTATGACTGACCGTTCTGATGGTTGTGTAATATTATATCACTGTGGTTCAGTTTACGTTTCTCTGATTCTTAATGTGGTCAGTAACTTTGTATTATGTTTAGGTTCTCCTTTGAGGCTTCTCTCTCATTTTTCTATTGGTTGATTGTATTTTTCTTAGTGGCTGTAGCAGCTCTTTGTTATGGATTCAGATCCTTGGTCAGTTAAGCTTTTACTTTCTTCATGGTGTCTTTTTTTTAATTTTAAAAATTATTGTCTGTTTTTATTTTCATTTGTTGTTTTTAAATACTTACAATGTTGTGTTGGTTTCTCCCTTATAATAATGCAAATCAGCCATAATTATACGTACATCATGTTCCTCCCAAGCGTCCCCCATCCCGTCCCCCCAGGTAACCACAGAGCACAAGACTGGACTCCCTGTGCTAAACAGCGACTTCTCACCAGCTGTCCATCTTACACCTGATAGAATATGTATGTTGACGCTACTTTCTCCATATGTCCCACTTTCTCCCTCCCCGACTGTGTCCTTAATTCCATTCTCTATATCTGTGTCTCCATTCCTTCCCTGCAAATAGGTTCATTGATATCATGGTGTCTTTTGATGATCACATTTAATGTAGTCTAAATTATCTGTTGCTTGCTCCATAGTTTGTGTATTGGGTGCTCTGTTTCAAAGTCTTTGCCTACTCTGCAAGCAAACAGATATCTTCCTCTATTATCTTCAGAAGCTTTGTTGTTTAGATTAAATCTATAATTATCCTCGAAAGTATGTTTGTGAGGCACAGTTCATATTGTATTATCTATCTGTATAGGTGAGAGTCTGCTGTGTGAATCTCTATTCTACTGTGTGTTTGTGTATCCTTGTAAAAATGCTAGCATGATTAATTATTGCATTGTAAAATGTCTTGATGTCTGGAATAGTCTTTCTGCTTTGATATTTTAAAAAATTAATTAATGTTTAGTTATGCTCGGTCTTTGTTGATGCACATGGGCTTTCTCTAGTTGCAATGAGCAGGGGCAACTCTCTGTGGTGGTGTGTGGCTTTCTCACTGTGTTGGCTTCTCTTGTTGTGGAGCACAGGCTCTAGGCATATGGGCTTCAGTAGTTGCAGCACAGAGGCTCATTACTTGTGGCTCACGGACTCTAGAACATACAGGCATCAGTAATTGTGGCTTTAGTTGCCTAGAGCACGTGGCATCTTCCTGGACCAGGAATTGAACCATGTCTCCTTCATTGGCAGATGGATTCTTTATCCACTGTACCACCAGGGAAGTCCCTTTGATTTTTTTTAAAGATTACCTTGGTCATTTTAGACTCTTTTGAATATACATTTTAAAATCAGTTTATCATATCCCACTAAAAGGCACTGGCACACTTGGGACATCAATTAGAATTTTATCAGATTTAACTGTCAGTTTGGAAAGGAGTGAGTAACTGAGATTCCAAATCCACAATCATGATAAATTTGTTTATATACACCTACATCATTTTTATTTTCTCACTGAAGTTTTTTTTTAATTGAGTTGTTATTGATATACATTAGTTTTTTGCCTTTTATACTGTAAAAAAAAAAAAAAAAAATGGTTGAATGGCATCACTGATTCAATGGACATGAACTTGGGAGAACTCTGGGAAATGGTGATGGGCAGGAAGGCCTAGCATGCTGCAGTCCGTGGGATTACCAAGGGTCAGACACAACAATAACATATTAGTTTTAGGTGTATAACATAATGTGATATTTATATAAATTATTAAATGATCACCACAAGTCTAGCTAACATTTATTAACATACATAGCTTAAAAATTCCTTTTTTTTTTCTTGTGATGAGACCTTTTAAGATCTGTTAAGTACAGTTACTTATATTTTGTAACTGTAAGTTTGTACCTTTTCACCATCTTCACCCATTTCACCTACCTTTCACCCCCCACCTCTGGTAACTATCGATATATTCTCTGTGAGCTTCTTGAAAAAAAAAAAATTCAACATATAAATGAGATGATATGGTATTTGTCTTTTTCTGTCTGACTTATTTCAGATAACATAATGCCATTTGTCTCAAATGGCAAAATTTTATTATTATTTTTTAATGGCTGAATGTTTCACTGTATATATAGACCACATTTTCTTTATCCATTCATCTGTTAATGGACAGTTAGGATGTTTCCATATCTTGGCCATTGTAAAAATGCTGTTATGAACATGAGAGTACAGATATCCTTTTGAATCTTGCTGTTAAAGTGCTTCCCTCAATATGTCAGCAAATTTGGAAGACTCAACAGTGGCCACAGGACTAGAAAAGGTCAGTTTTCATTTCAATCCCAAGGAAGGGCAATGCCAAAGAATATTCAAACTACCATACAGTTGTACTCATTTCATATGTTAGCAAGGTTTTACTGAAAATCCTTCAAGCTAAACTTCAATAGTTTGTGAAACAAGAACTTCCAGGCATATAATTTGGGTTTCAAAGAGGCAGAGGAACTACAGATCAAATTACCAATATTCGTTGGATCAAGGAGAAAGCAAGGGCATTACAGATCAACATCTGCTTTTATTTCATTGACTACGTGAAAACCTTTGACTCACTCTGTGGATCACAGCAAACTGTGGAAAATTATGAAAGAGATGGGAGTACCCAGACCACTTACTTGTCTCCTGAGAAACCTGTGTAGGGGTCAAGAAGCAACAGTTAAAATTGGACATGCAATACCTAAATGGTTCCAAATTAGGAAAGGAGTAGGACAAGGCTGTGTATTGTCACCCTGCTTACTTAACCTACCAGGCTGGATGAATCACAACCTGGAATCAAGATTGCTGAGAGAAATATCAGCAATCTTAGACATGCAAATGATTCCACTCTAATGGCAGAAAGTGAAGAGGAACTAAAGAGCCTCTTGATGAGGGTGAAAGAGGAAAGTAAAAATGCTGGTTTGAAACTCAAAAACATAAAGAAACTAAGATCATGGTATCTGGTCCCATCACTTCATGGCAAATAGATGGGAAAAAAGTGGAAACAGTGGCATATTTTCTTTTCTTGGGCTCCAAAATCACTGTGGATGGGGACTGCAACCACAAAATTTTAAAATGCCTGCTCCTGGAAAGAAGAGCTATGATAAACCTAGAGAGCATATTAAAAAACAGAGATATAACTTTGACAACAAAGGTCCATATGGTCAAAGCTATGGTTTTTCCAGTAGTCATGTATGAATGTGAGTGTTGGACCATAAAGAAGGCTGAGAGCCGAAGAATTGATACTTTCAAATAGTGGTGTTGGAGAAGACTCTTTAGAGTCCTTTGGACAGCAAGGAGATCAAATCCTAAGGAAATCAACCCTATATTCATTGGAAGGAATGATGCTGAAGCTGAAACTCCAATATTTTTGCCACCTGATGCGAAGAACTGACTCATTGGAAAAGACTCTGATGCTGAGAAAGATTGAGAGCAGGAGGAGAAGGGGGCGACAGAGCATTAGATGGTTGGATGCCATCACCAACTCAATGGACATGAGTTTAAGCAAACTCCAGGAGATTGCAAAGGACAGGGAAGCCTGGCGTGCTACAGTCCTTGGGATTGCCAAGAGTCGGACATGACTTAGCAACTGAACAGCAACAACAATTCATTTTCTTCTAATATTCAGAAGTGGAATTGCTGGATCATATGGTAGCTCTATTTTTAAAATTTTTGAAGAGCCTCCATACTGTTCTCCATAGTGGCTGCACCAATTTACATTCCCACCAGCAGTGTAGGAGGTTCCCTTTTCTCCACAGCCTCTCCATCACTTATCGCTTGTAGGTCTTGATGATCACCATTTTTAGAGGCTTTGTGTGATATCGCATTGTGTTTTTTATTTGAATTTCTCTGATGATTAGTGACGCTGAGCCCCTTCTTTTATACCTTTGGCCACAGATGTTTTCTTTGGAGAAATGTGTATTTAGTTCTTGTGCCCATTAAAAAAAATGGTTATTAAGTTGTGTGAGTTCTTTATAAATTTTGGACATAAACCCTTTATCTGATACATGGTTTGCAATTTATTTTTCCTGTAGGTTGCCTTTGTGATTTTTGCTGTGCAATAGCTGTTAAGTTTAATGTAGTCTCACTGATTGATTCTGCCCCCCGCTTTTTTGGTGCTTTTTGTTTCATGTCTATAAAATCATTGCCAAGGCAAGTGATGAGGAGCTTCTTTCTTATGTTTTCTTCTAGGAGTTCTGTGGTTTCAGGTCTTATATCTAAGTCTTTGACCCATTTTGAGTTAATGTTTCTGAGTGGCATATGATAGGGATCTGGCTTTTTCTTCTAAGTGTATTTATTCAGTTTTACCAACACCATTTGTTGAGGGGACTATCCTTTCCCCACTGCTTGTTCCTAGCCTCCTCATGAAAATGTTAATTAACTGCATATATGAAAGTTTATTCTGGATTCTCTATTTGGTTCTGTTGGTCTGTGTGTTTATTTCTATGCCACTATCATGAAAGTATTTTTTCCTGATTTTATTTATTTATTTTTTAAAATATAAATTTATTGATTTTAATTGGAGGCTAATTACTTTACAATATTGTATTGGTTTTGCCATACATCAACATGAATCCACCACAGGTGTACACGTGTTCCCCATCCTGAACACCCCCTTACCTCCCTCCCCATACCATCCCTCTGGCTCATCCCAGTGCACCATCCCCAAGCATCCTGTATCATGCATCGAACCTGGACTGGTGATTCACTACATATTTGAAATTACACATGTTGCAATGCCATTCTCTCAAGTCATCCCACCCTCTCCCTCTCCCACAGAGTCCAAAAGACCATTCTATACATCTGTGTCTCTTTTGCTGTCTCGCATACAGTGTTATCATTACCATCTTTCTAAATTCCATATATATGCATTCAGTTCAGTTCAGTCGCTCAGTCGTGTCCGACTCTGCGACCCCATGAATCGCAGCACGCCAGGCCTCCCTGTCCATCACCAACTCCCGGAGTTCACCCAGACTCACGTCCATCGAGTCAGTGATGCCATCCAGCCATCTCATCCTCTGTCGTCCCCTTCTCCTCCTGCCCCCAATCCCTCCCAGCATCAGAATCTTTTCCAATGAGTCAACTCTTTGCATGAGGTGGCCAAAGTACTGGAGTTTCAGCTTTAGCATCATTCCTTCCAAAGAAATCCCAGGGCTGATCTCCTTCAGAATGGACTGGTTGGATCTCCTTGCAAGAGATCTCCAAGGGACTCTCAAGAGTGTTCTCCAACACCACAGTTCAAAAGCATCAATTCTTCGGTGCTCAGCCTTCCTCACAGTCCAACTCTCACATCCATACATGACCACAGGAAAAACCATAGCCGTGACTAGATGGACCTTTGTCGGCAAAGTAATGTCTCTGCTCTTGAATATGCTATCTAGGTTGGTCATAACTTTCCTTCCAAGGAGTAAGCGTCTTTTAATTTCATGGCTGCAGTCACCATCTGCAGTGATTTTGGAGCCCAAAAAATAATAAAGTCTGACACTGTTTCCACTCTTTCCCCATCTATTTCCCATGAAGTGATGGGACCGGATGCCATGATCTTCATTTTCTGAATGTTGAGCTTTAAGCCAACTTTTTCACTCTCCACTTTCACTTTCATCAAGAGGCTTTTGAGTTCCTCTTCACTTTCTGCCATAAGGGTGGTGTCATCTGCATATCTGAGGTTATTGATATTTCTCCCAGCAATCTTGATTCCAGCTTGTGTTTCTTCCAGTCCAGCATTTCTCATGATGTAATCTGCATATAAGTTAAACAAGCAGGGTGACAATATACAGCCTTGATGTACTCCTTTTCCTATTTGGAACCAGCCTGTTGTTCCATGTCCAGTTCTAACTGTTGCTTCCTGACCTGCATACAAATTTCTCAAGAGGCAGGTCAGGTGCGCTAGTATTCCCATCTCTTTCAGAATTTTCCACAGTTTATTGTGATCCACACAGTCAAAGGCTTTGGCATAGTCAATATATATGCCTTAGTATACTGTATTGGTGTTTTTCTTTCTGGCTTACTTCCATCTGTATAATAGGCTCCAGTTTCATCCACTTCATTAAAGCTGATTCAAATGTATTCTTTTTAATGGCTGAGGAATTCTCCTTTGTGTATATGTACCATGGCTTTCTTATCCATTCATCTGCTGATGGACACCTAGGTGGCTTCCATGTCCTGCCTATTATAAACAGTGCTGTGATGAATATTGTGGTACATGTGTCTCTTTCATTTCTGATTTCCTTGGTGTGTATGTCCAGTAGTGGGATTGCTGGGTCATAAGGCAGTTCTATTTCCATTTTTAAGGAATCTCCACACTGTTCTCCATAGTGGCTGTATTAACTTGCATTCCCACCAACAATGTAAGAGGGTTCCGTTTTCTCCACACCTTCTCCAGCATTTATTGCCTGTAGACTTTTGGATAGCAGCCATTCTGACTGGCCTGAAATGGCACCTCATTGTGGTTTTGATTTATATTTCTCTGATAATGAGTGATATTGAACATCTTTTCATGTGTTTGTTAGCCATCTGTATGTCTTCTTTGGAGAAATGTCTGTTTAGTTCTTTGGCCCATTTTTTGATTGGGTCGTTTATTTTTCTGGAATTGACCTGCAGGACGTGCTTGTATATTTTTGAAATTAGTTGTTTGTCAGTTGCTTCATTTGCTATTATTTTCTCCTATTCTGAAGGCTGTCTTTTCACTTTGCTTATAGTTTCCTTTGTTGTGCAGAAGCTTTTAATTTTAATTAGGTCCCATTTGTTTATTTTTGCTTTTATTTCGAATATTCTTGGAGGTGGGTCATAGAGAATTCTGCTGTGATTTATGTCAGAGAGTGTTTTGCCTATGTTCTCCTCTAGGAGTTTTATAGTTTCTGGTCTTACGTTTAGATCTTTAATCCATATGATTATCTCAATAGATGCAGAGAAAGCCTTTGAAAAAATTCAACATCCATTTATGATAAAAACTCTCCAGAAAGCAAGAATAGAAGGAACATACCTCAACATAATAAAAGCTACATATGACAAACCCACAGCAAACATTATCCTCAATGGATAAAAATTGAAAGCATTTCCCCTAAAGCCAGGAACAAGACAAGGGTGCCCACTTTCACCACTACTGTTCAACAGTTTTGGAAGTTTTGGCCATGGCAATCAGAGAAGAAAAAGAAATAAAAGGAATCCAAATTGGAAAAGAAGGAATAAAACTCTCACTGTTTGCAGATGACATGATCCTCTACATAGAAAACCCTAAAGACTCCACCAGAAAATTACTAGAGCTAATCAATGAATATAGTAAAGTTGCAGGATTTAAAATCAACACACAGAAATCCCTTGCATACCTATACACTAATAATGAGAAAATAGAAAGAGAAATGAAGGAAACAATTCCATTCACCATTGCAGTGAAAAGAATAAAATACTTAGGAATATATCTACCTAAATAAACTAAAGACCTATATATAGAAAATTTTAAAACACTGGTGAAAGAAATCAAAGAGGACACTAATAGATGGAGAAATATACCATGTTCATGGATTGGAAGAATCAACATAGTGAAAATGAATATACTACGCAAAGCAATCTATAGATTCAATGCAATCCCTATCAAGCTACCAACGGTATTTTTCACAGAGCTAGAACAAATAATTTCACAAGTTGTATGGAAATACAAAAAACCTCAAATAGCCAAAGCGATCTTGAGAAAGAAGAATGGAACTGGAGGAATCAACCTGCCTGACTTCAGGCTCTACTACTAAGCCACAGTCATCAAGACAGTATGGTACTGGCACAAAGACAGACATATAGATCAATGGAACAAAATAGAAAGCCCAGAGATAAACCCTCACACCTATGGACACCTTGTCTTTGACAAAGGAGGCAAGAATATACAAGGGAGAAAAGACAATCTCTTTAACAAGTGGTGCTGGGAAAACTGGTCAACCACTTGTAAAAGAATGAAACTAGAATACTTTCTAGCACCATACACAACAATAAACTCAAAATGATAGCATTTTTAAAAGCATCTTTAGAGGTTTATTCTGTGTTTGTGGTTGAAGAAAACAATTTATTTTCATATGTTGATTTTGTATTCAGAATTTATTATTTATAATTGCTTTTCTGCCTTATTTGAACTTTTTATGCATACAATCATGTCATCATGAATACATCATGATATAATCATGAATATATCATGATACAATCATGTCTACATCATGATACAATCATGTCATCATGAATAACAGCAGTTTTATTTCTTCTCCAATCTCTTGTTTGTGTTGTTTGTTCAACAACTTCTAGACTGAATAGGAATACTTGTTAAATGGGTGGATTGGTGATAATGACATTGTTTCCTCATTTCCAAACTAACAAGGACAAACATTTCACCCTTTTATCAGATTAAGCAAGTTCCCGTGTATAGTCATCCCTCCAAATCCATGGGTTTTGCATCCACAGTTGGTTGAGTCTGTGGATCAAAAATACTTGGGAGACAGATGAATGGATAAAGAAGTTGTTGCACATATACACAATGAAATATTACTCAGCCATAAAAAGGAACACATTTGAGTCAGTTCTCATGAGGTGAAAGAACCTAGAGCCTATTATACGAGTGAAGTAAGTCAGAAAGAGAAAGGTATCATATTCTAATGCCTGTATACAGAATCTAGAAAAATGGTACTGAATAATTAACTTACTGGGCAGCATTGGAGAAACAGACATAGAGAATAGACCTATGGACATGGGGAGAGGGAAGGAGAGTCTGAGATTTATGGAAAAAGTAACATGGAAGCTTACATTACCATATGTAAAATAGATAGCCAACGAGAATTTGCTGTATGGCTCAGAAAACTCAAACAGGGGCTCTGCATCAACCTAGAGGGTGGGAGGGGGAGTGAGATGGGAGGGAGGTTCAAAAGGGAGGGGATTATATGTATACCTATGTCTGATTCATGTTGAGGTTTGACAGAAAACAACACAATTCTGTAAAGCAATTATCCTTCAATAATAATAATAATAAAACATACTTGGGAAAGAAAATTCCAGAAATTTCCAAGAAGGAAATTTTGAATTTATTGAATGCTAGTAAAGATTTACATAATATTTCAATTGTATTTACAACTATTTACATAGCATTCACACTGTATTAGGCATTTTAAGTAATCTAGGGATGATTTATTGTATATGGGAGGATGTGCATAGGTTATAACCTGCACCATTTTATAAAAGGGTTGTGAGCATCCATGTATTTTGGTATCTGTGCGGGTCTTGGAACACAGGACAATTGTATTCCTAGTTTCCTGAGAGTTTCTGTCATAAATGAGTGATACATTTTATCAAATGCCAAGAAAACTTTTTTCTCCTTTATTCTATTAATATGAAATATTACATGGCTTTAATTTTAAATGTTAAGCCTACCTTATCTTCCTTAGAATCAACGCAGATTGTGATATATCATTCTTTTAACGTTTCACAGAGTTCAGTGTGCTATTAGTACGTTGTATATTTTGTTCATCCATGTTCAGGAAGATTCTTGGCCTGTATTTTTCCTTTCTCATAATGTCCTTTTTAGATTTTGCTACCTGGGTTGTGTTGGTCTAAAAAAATATTGATAAGTTGAGGAATGTTCTCTATTCATCCTGTTCACCTTTGGAAGAGTTGGTGTAAGATTAATGCTGTTTGTTCCTTTAATATTTAGGCGGAATTTGTCCATCTAGCCACCTGAGACTGAAATGTTCTTTTATGAGGCAGTTTAAAATTTTTAGTTTAATGTCAGTTATGGAACTATTCACATTCTTCTGTTTTATTCTTCAATTTTTGTAAGTTTCACTTCTAAAAATAATTTATTTCATCTAATATTTTTAAATGTTTGCTATAAAGTTCTTTTAACATTTAATTGTCAGTTTTTAATGGCCATTTCATTTCTAACATTGGTTAATTGTGTTTTTCCCTGATAATTCTTGTCAGAGGTTTTCGATGCTATTAGTTTTCTTTTTTAGAGCACTTCTTTTGAGGTCATTTTATTAGTACTTTTATCTATTTCCTTCCTTCTCTCTTTGAACTATCTTGTTGGGGAATTTTCCCCTCCAAATTCTTGAGAATTTTTTAACCTGGATGTTTAACTTTTTAATTTTTCAAACTTTAACCATTTTAATATATGCATTGAAACCTAAAAATTGTTAATTCAGTTAGCATTCTTATTACTAATGCTTCATCAGATTTTTTATTATTTCATTTTCTACCTGGTCATTTAAAAATGATACACTCTTACCATTATTTTTGTGATGATTTTAAAAATAAATCACATGCTTTAGCTTTATTTTGGCTTTTACTTGATTACAGGCAAATTCAGCAAATAGAAATAAGCAGTTTACTAGATAAAATAGTCAAAGCATTGGCAATGAAAATTTTAACTGAATTAGGTGAAAAAATAGATGAATACAGTGAAAATTTTAACAATGAGCTAGAAAATATAAAAAAGACCTCATCAGAAGTAAAGAATTCAACAAGTGAAATTGAAAAACAAACAAACAAACAAACAAAGTAGAAGAAATGGAACAGCAGACTAGATGATACAGAAGAATGCATCAATTATCTGGAAAGTAAAATAATGAAAATCAATCAGCATAGTAATGAGAAAAGGAAATTCTAAAAACTGAAAACAGTTTATGAGATTTCTAGGATAACATTAAAAATACTAATATTCACATTGTATGGGTTACAGAGGAGGAGAGAGAGAAAAGGAGATCAAAATGTATTTGAGGAAATTATGCTGAAAACCTCCTAAATCTGAACAAGGGAACATATCCAGGTAGAGGAAGAGCAGAATGTTCCAGACACAATGAATCCAAGCAGACCCACAATAAGACATATCATAATTAAAGTAGGAAAAGTTAAAGAGAGAATTCTAACAGCAACAAAAATAAAACAAGGAAACACATATAAGGGAACCCCTGTAAGACTATCAGCTGATTTGTCTGCAGAAACATTACAGGCCAGAAGGAAATGGTATAATGTATTCAAAGTGCTAAAAGGGAAAAACCTAGACCCTAGGATACTCTACCCAGAAAGACTGTCATGAAGCAGAGATAAAGAATTACTCTGACAGGCATAAACTAAATAATTCATTAATATTAAACCTACCATAAAAAGAAATATAGGAAAGCAACAGAATGGGAAAGACTAGAGATCTCTTCAAGAAAATTAGAGATACCAAGGGAACATTTCATGCAAGGATGGGCTTGATAAAGGACAGAAATGGTATGGACCTAACAGAAGCAGAAGATATTAAGAAGAGGTGGCAAGAATACACAGAAGAACTGTACAAAATAGATCCCCACGACCCAGATAATCACGATTGTGTGATCACTGACCCAGAGCCAGACATCCTGGAATGTGAAGTCAAGTGGGCCTTAGAAAGCATCACTAGGAACAAAGCTAGTGGAGATGATGGAATTCCAGTTGAGCTCTTTCAAATCCTGAAAGATGATGCTGTGAAAGTGCTGCACTCAATATGTCAACAAATTTGGAACACTCAGCAGTGGCCACAGGACTGCAAAAGGTCAGTTTTCATTCCAACCCCAAAGAAAAGCAATGCCAAAGAATGTTCAAACTACTGCACACTTGTACTCATCTCACATGCTAGTAAAGTAATGCTTAAAATTCTCCAAGCCAGGCTTCAGCAATATGTGAACCATGAACTTCCTGATGTTCAAGCTGGTTTTAGAAAAGGCAGAGGAACCAGAGATCAAATTGCCAACATCCGCTGGATCATGGAAAAAGCAAGTGACTTCCAGAAAAACATCTATTTCTGCTTTATTGACTATGCCAAAGCCTTTGACTGTGTGGATCACAATAAACTGTGGAAAATTCTGAAAGAGATGGGAATACCAGACCACCTGATCTGCCTCTTGAGAAATGTGTATTCAGGTCAAGAAGCAACAGTTAGAACTGGACATGGAACAACAGGCTGGTTCCAAACAGGAAAAGGAGTACGTCAAGGCTGTATATTGTTACCCTGCTTATTTAACTTCTATGCAAAGTACATCATGAGAAACGCTGGGCTGGAAGAAACACAAGCTGGAATCAGGATTGCCGGGTGAAATATCAATAACCTCAGATATGCAGATGACACCACCCTTATGGCAGAAAGTGAAGAGGAACTCAAAAGCCTCTTGATGAAAGTGAAAGTGGAGAGTGAAAAAGTTGGCTTAAAGCTCAACATTCAGAAAATGAAGATCATGGCATCCAGTCCCATCACTTCATGGGAAATAGATGGGGAAACAATGTCAGACTCTATTATTTTTGGGGGCTCCAAAATCACTGCAGATGGTGACTGCACCCATGAAATTAAAAGACACTTACTCCTTGGAAGGAAAGTTATGACCAACCTAGATAGCATATTCAAGAGCAGAGACATTACTTTGCCTACAAAGGTCCATCTAGTCACGGCTATGGTTTTTCCTGTGGTCATGTACGGATGTGAGAGTTGGACTGTGAAGAAGGCTGAGCGCCGAAGAATTGATGCTTTTGAACTGTGGTGTTGGGGAAGACTCTTGGACTGCAAGGAGATCCAACCAGTCCATTCTGAAGATCAGCCCTGGGACTTCTTTGGAAGGAATGATGCTAAAGCTGAAACTCCAGTACTTTGGCCACCTCATGCAAAGAGTTGACTCATTGGAAAAGACTGATGCTGGGAGGGTTGGGGGCAGGAGGAGAATGGGACGACAGAGTATGAGATGGCTGGATGGCATCACTGACTCGATGGACGTGAGTCTGGGTGAACTCCGGGAGTTGGTGATGGACAGGGAGGCCTGGTGTGCTGCAATTCATAGGGTTGCAAACAATTGGACACGACTGAGCGATTGAACTGAACTGAACCATAAAAAGAGTCTTCTCTAAGTGTAAAAGAAGTAAGAATTTATAGGAAAGGGAAAATCCAACTAGGAAAGGCCAACATATAGTAAGAACTGAGGATCAAGTGCTTAAACCAAGTATGAAAATAAAAGACAAAAGAATGCTAAAATCGACTGTAACTACAATAAATAGTGATGAGATAAATGTGAAGATCACCAAGATGACATGTAAAACACAAACAGTAGGGGAGGGGAACAAAAAATGTAGATCTTTCAGAAGGTGTTTGAACTTATGACTATCAATTTAAAACAAATAGTTACAGTTACAGGAAACTACATACGAACCCATGAAAACCACAAATCAAAAGCCTATAATAGATACACTAAAAAAAGAAAGAAATACAAGCATGCTACTGAAGAAATCCATCAAACAACAGCCACAGGTGAACTGTAGGTGTGAAGAAATGGATATGTGCCATACTTTGTGACACCTTTTTACATTTTTTGCCCTCAGTCAAACTTTTGATGTTTGGCAGGAGAATGCACTTGCTGGAATGTCTAGATACACTCAAATACAGACCATTTGGCCTTGACAGACTCTTGAGCTGGGGCAGTGCTGAGAACGGAGAGGGAAGTGCCCAGACTAAAATGATTGCCACATGTAGGGCAGCACATATCCACTCACTGACGGTCCTCGGAGCATCAGTGGGAAGGCAACCATGCCTCCCAGGGAGTAATTGAGACTCTGCTTTAACTACAGGCTGAAGGGGATGAGGTTTTCCTGGACAGCAGCGCTGCCACAAAACCCAGCTCTCCTCTTTAAGCAGAAAAATTTCAGCGAAGCACTCTTAGACTGCCTTGCTCCAGTTACTGTCATTTTGTAGTGTGTGCTCCAAACTATCAGTTACAACTCTGAGTTATTTGGGGGTTATTATGGTTAGGTAGTTAGAATAGGGAAACGGGGTTCAAGATGGTGGTCAGAAGGAGCAGTGACTAGAAGGAAAAAAAGAAAAGCCCATGAAAAGGGGAAGCCATGGACCTAAGTGGGAACCTCTGGCAGAAAAGGCACCCAACAGGCTCCCTTCCCTGAAAATATACCCTCTTCCCTGATTGGTTTTGGGTGTATGTATGTACTTTCCCCTATTTGCATAGAGTGTAACCAGTCAGGCCCCAGGAACCTGCTCAAGGGAGGGAACAAGGGAAAAGAGAAGCCAAAATGACAGGGCCACTCCTGGGGTTGCTGTTCTACTCTCAGGCCTACAGAGTGTACTGATTGTTGCTTGCCCAATACATCCTTCCTGCTTGAGATATAACTGGTGTGTTGTTTCCACTGTTTGCCACAAGGAGACAAGACCTGAAGAAGAAGAACCAACCTGATATTATTTATAATCCAGTAAAAAGTTAGAGAAAATCTGCTAAAAGAAACTTTCCTTTTTTTTGAGAAAAATGGGCTTGTGGCCCATTTATGTTGCTTTTACATTGTGGTTTTTAATCTTCTGATCTTCCTAGGGTAGGAAGCTTCTGTTTGTTTCCTTTAATAGGAAGAAATGATCCAGTTCAACAAAAGCCAAAGCAGACTTTAAGAACTTAAGAAGTGGAGTAGTGTCAGGGAAGCATGTTCCTATTTTTACTCAGATATATAACTATGGTTTAAGTCATTAAAAGACAATTTTTATTCAGCTTGACCTTTGACATTCCTTAATACTCACTGCATGTCTGTTACGTATGCAAATATCAGAGGGAAAACAAGGGGTGATAGGGTATGGTTGGTGACTAGGGGCAAGGAGCTTACATATCCTATTTGGGAAGATAACATACATTTCTGAAATGTTTAACAGAAACAAAATAGAGAAAATGACAAACATGGCTGGTTGAGAAATCCCATAGGGCAGTTTTAATTGCATTCACAGTGTGGTGACAGTTGGCACAAATACTCAGGGAACTTTGCTGATCACAGTTTGCTCAACTAGCTTCTTCTAGCAAAGCAAAGATTTTGTGTTCATTCTGTGGTAGTGTTGTGTACGTATATAACAATTTTTACTTCCTCTAAACAGGATTTTTTAAAATACAAGAAATGTGTGGTTATTCTAATCAAACACAGATTAAAAAGTTAAGTGCTAAAAGGCAAAATTTTCCCAAAAATAAACTCAAAATGGATTAAAGATCTAAACATAAGACCAGAAACTATAAAGCTCCTAGAGGAGAACATAGGCAAAACACTCTCCGACACACATCACAGCAGGATCCTCTATGACCCACCTCCCAGAATATTGGAAATAAAAGCAAAAATAAACAAATGGGACCTAATTAAACTTAAAAGCTTCTGCGTAACAAAGGAAACTATAAGCAAGGTGAAAAGACAGCCTTCAGAATGGGAGAAAATAATAGCAAATGAAGCAACTGACAAACAACTAATCTCAAAAATATACAAGCAACTCCTACAGCTCAATTCCAGAAAAATAAACAAACCAATCAAAAAATGGGCCAAAGAACTAAACAGACATTTCTCCAAAGAAGACACACAGATGGCTAACAAACACATGAAAAGATGCTCAATATCACTCATTATCAGAGAAATGCAAGTCAAAACCACAATGAGGTACCATTTCACGCCAGTCAGAATGGCTGCTATCCAAAAGTCTACAAGCAATAAATGCTGGAGAGGGTGTGGAGACAAGGGAACCCTCTTACATTATTGGTGGGAATGGAAACTAGTACAGCCACTATGGAGAACAGTGTGGAGATTCCTTAAAAAACTGGAAATAGAAATGCCTTATGACCCAGCAATCCCACTGCTGGCCATACACACTGAGGAAACCAGAATTGAAAGAGACACGTGTACCCCAATGTTCATTTTTTTTTAAAAACAAAGAACTATTCTAAATAAATTCTATTTCAGCACAATGAAATTGTTCAAGACTGTCACATCACAAAAGAAAAAAAATAATGTTTAGGTTTTTTTTTTTATTGTTTTAATGGTTAGTATTTGGGAATGAAATTATTGTTACCCTTATAGCTATTTTTTAAGTCTAATTTATTTTATTATTTTGTGAAATTTATACTGTTTCATGTAGTTGAATACTATTTTTCAAATGATATTGTCATGTTTTTTTTAGGGCAAGGACTGAATACATTTATTCCTCACAGAACAATTTACAATTCTGAAACTCAAGGATGTTCTTGAAGATGTCTGGTTATTCATGTGTTTCCAGGCAGCAATGGCTGCCGCCTGCCTAAACTTTTTGTTTTAATTTTTTAACTGAAGGATAATTGCTTTACAGAATTTTGTGGTTTTCTGTCATACATCAATAAGAATCAGCCATAGGTACGCCCATGTCCCCTCCCTCCTGGACCTCCCTCCAATCTCCCTTCCCATCTTACCCTTCAGCCTGTCACAGAGCCCCTGTTTCAGTTCCCTGAGTCATACAGGAAATTTCCATTGGCTATCTATTTTACATATGGTATTGTAAATTTCTATGTTATTCTCTCCATACATCTCCCCTTCTCCCTCCTCTCCTCCCCCATGACCATAGCTCTCTTCTCTGTCTGATTTTCTATCACTGTGCTGAAAATAAATTCTTCAGTGCCATCTCTTAAGATTCCATATGTATGTGTCAGTATACAATATTTATATTTCTCTTGATGACTTACTTCACTCTGTGTAATAGGCTCTACGTTCATCCACCTCAGTAGAATGGATTCAAATGTGTTCCTCTTTATGGCTGAGTAGTATTCCACTGTATATATGTACTACAGATTCTTTATCCAATCATCTGTTGATGGACATCTAGGTTGCTTCCATTTTCTGACTATTGTAAATAGTGCTCTAATGAACCTTGGGATACATGCGTCTTTTTAAATTTTGGTTTTCTCAGGGTATATGCCTAGGAGTGGGGTTGCTGGGTCATATGGTGGTTTTATTCCTAGCTTTTCAAGGAATCTCCATACAATCTTCCATAGTGGCTGTATCAGTTTACATTCCCACCAGCAATGCAAGAGCCTTCCTTTTTTTTTTTTTTCATACTCTCTCCAGCATTTCTTGTTTGTAGAGTTTTTGATGATGGCCATTCTGACTGGTGTAATGTGGTATCTCATTGTAGTTTTGATTTTCATTTCTCCAATAATGAGTGATGTTCAGCATCTTTTCCTGTGCTTATTAGCCATCTGTATGTCTTCTTTGAAGAGATGTCTCTTCAGGTCCCTTTCCCACTTTTTGATTGGGTTATTTGCTTTTCTGGTATTGAGTTCTATGAGCTGTTTATATATTTTGGAAATTAATTCTTTGTCAGTTGTTTCCTTTGCTATTATTTTCTCCCATTCTGAGGTTCTATTTTCAACTTGTTTGTAGTTTCCTTTGCTGTTCAAAATATTTTAAGTTTAATTAAGTCCCACTTGTTTATTTTTGTTTTTATTTCCATTACTCTAGGAGGTGGGTCATAGAAGATCTTGCTTTGATTTATGTCATCGAGTGTTCTGCTTATGCTTTCCTCTTAGAGTTTGATAGTTTCTGGTCTTACATTTAGGTCTTTAGTCCATATTGAGTTTATCTTTGTATGGCATTAGGTAGTGATCTAATTTCATTGTTTTGCAGGTAGCTGTCCAGTTTTACCAGCACCACTTATTGAAGAGGCTGTCTTTGCCCAATTGTATATTCTGCAGCATGCCAGGCCTCCCTGTCTATCACCAACTCCCAAAGTTTACTCAAACTCATGTCCATTGAGTCGGTGATGCCATCCAACCATCTCATCCTCTGTTGTCCACTTCTCCTCCTGCCCTCAATCTTTCCCAGCATTAAGGTCTTTTCCAATGAGTCAGCTCTTCACACCAGGTGGCCAAAGTATTGGAGTTTCAGTTTCAGCATCAGTCCCTCCAATGGATATTCAGGAGTGATTTCCTTAATGATGGGTGGATCTCCTTGCAGTCCAAGGGACTCTCAAGAGTCTTCTCCAACACCACAGTTCAAAAGCATCAATTCTTCAGTGCTCAGCTTTCTTTATGGTCCAACTCTCACATCCATACATGACTACTGGAAAAACCATAGCTTTGACTAGACAGACCTTTGTTGGTAAAGTAATGTCTCTGCTCTTTAATATGCTGTCTAGGTTAGTCATAACTCTTCTTCCAAGGAGCAAGCGTCTTTTAATTCATGGCTGCAGTCCCCAACCGCAGTGATTTTGGAGCCCCCCAAAATAAAGTCTATTACTGTTTTCCCTGTTTCCCCATCTATTTCCCATGAAGTGATGGGACCAGATGCCATGATCTTCATTTTCTGAATGTTGAGCTTTAAGCCAACTTTTTCACTCTCTTCTTTCAATTTCATCAAGAGGCTGTTTAGTTCTTCTTTACTTTCTGCCATATGGTGGTGTCATCTGCATATCTGAGGTTATTGATATTTCTCCTGGCAATCCTGATTCCAGCTTGTGGATCATCCAGCCCAGCATTTCTTATGACATAATCTGCATATAAGTTAAATAAGCATGGTGATAATATACATCCTTGACATACTCCTCTCCTAATTTGGAACCAGTCCATTTTTCCATGTCCAGTTCTAACTGTTGCTTCTTGATCTGCATACAGATTTCTCAGGAGGCAGGACAGGTGGTCTGGTATTCCCATCTCTTGAAGAATTTATTCAGTAACCTCTTTGTTACTTAATAGCATATTGTTTAATCTCCCTGAGTTTGTGTTTTTTCAGTTTTTCCCCCTGTAGTTGATATCTAGTCTCATAGTGTTGTGGTCAGAGGAAACACTTGATGTAATTTCAATTTTCTTAAATTTACTGAAGCTTGAGTTGTGGCCCAAGATATGGTCTATCCTGGAGAATGTTCAATGTGCAATGAGAAGAAAGTGTGTTCTGCATTTGGAGTAAAAGTCCTGAAGACATCAATTAGATCCATTTGGTCTAATGTTTTATTTAAGGTTTGAGTTTCCTTATTGATTCTGTGTTTTGATGATCTGTGCTTTGGTGTAAGTTGGGTGTTAAAGTCCCCTACTATTATTATGTTGCTGTAGATTTTCTGTCTTATGCCTGTTAGTGTTTGCCTTATATATTTAGATGCTCCTATGTTAGGTGCATAAATATTTACAATTGTTATGTCTTCTTATTGGATTGATCCCTTGGTCATTATGCGATGTCCTTCTTTGTCTCTTATAATATTCTTTATTTTAAAGTCTATTTGTTTTTCTGAAATAAGGATTGCCCTCTGGCTTTCTTTTGGTTTCCATTCACATGGAATATCTTTTCCCATCCTTTTACTTTCAGTCTTTATGTGTCTCTAGGTCTGAAGTGGGTCTCCTGGAGGAAGCATACAAATAGATCTTGTTTTTGTATCCATTCAGTCAGTGTGTACCTTTTGGTTAGTGCATTTAGTCCATTTACATTTAAGGTAATTATTGATACATATGTTCTTATTGACATTTTCTTGATTATTTTGAGTTTGTTTTTGTAGGTCTTTCTTTTCTCTTGTATTTACTTGCTATGTAAAGTCCCTTTATTATTTGTTTCAAGGCTAGTTTGGTGGTGCTGAATTCTCTTAACTTCTTGTCTGTGAAGCTTTTGACTTTATCAATTTTGAATAAGATCTTTGCCAGGTATAGTAATCTTGGTTGTAGATTTTTCTCTTTCAGTACTTTAAATATATCCTGCCATTCCCTTCTGGTCTGCAGAGTTTCGGCTGAAAGATCCACTGTTAATCGTATGAGTTTTCTCTTGTATGTTACTTGTTGCTTTTCCCTTGCTGCACATAATATTCTTTCTTTGTGCTTAATCTCTGTTAGCTTGATTAATATGTGTATCAGTGTGTTTCTCCTTGGGTTTATCCTCTACGGGACTCTCTGTGCTTCTTGGACTTGATTGACTATTTCCTTTCCTATGTGGGGGATTCAACTATAATTTTTTCAAAAATTTTCTCAGTGCCTTTTTTTCCTTCCTCTGGTACCCCTATAACTCGAATGTTGATTTATTTAATATTGTCCCAAAGGTCTCTGAGGCTATCCTCAATCTTTTCATTCCTTTCCCTTTATTCTGTCCTTCAGCAGTTATTTCCACCACTCTATCCTCCAGCTCACTTAGCTGTTCCTTTGTCAGTTATTTTGCTATTGGTTCCTTCTAGAGTATTTTTAATTTCAGTAATTTTGTTGTTCATTTGTGGTTGCTTATTCTTTATTTCTTCTATGTCCTTGGAGATTGTATTAACTGAGTTAAATGCTTCTTGTACTTTCTCCATTCTATTTTCAAGTCTTCAGAGCATCTTTCATTACTCTGAATTCTCTTTCAGGGAGATTGGTTATTTCCTCTTCATTTATTTGGTCTTGTGAGTTTCTGATTGCTCTTTCATTTGCACTATACTTCTCTTTCTTTTCGTCACTTTTTTTCTGACTTGCTCCACTTGAGGTCTCCATTTCTCAGGATTTAGGGTTGTGTTACTTTTTCCTTTTGGTTTTTGCCCTTGGACAGAAATGTTGGTTGGGTTGTTTGTGTTGATTTCTTGTTAGGGGTGACTTGTGCCTGTGTTCTGAAGAGCAAAGCTTCAAGCTGGGCAGGCCTGCCTCTGGCTTGGAATCCAGACATCAAATCTTGTTTTCCCCAAGTTGAATTTTTTTCAATTTTATCACAATGCCTGTCTTGGAGGGTCTCCTGGAGAGGCAAGGAGGTGACTGTAGCTCTCTCTGGAGTCATAAAAGCTGACGGCAGACACAGCAGGGGCCTATGTGAACTCTGGCTGGAGTCAGAGGCAGATACTTTGGGCCCCTGATATGGAGATCTGGCTCCATTCAACAGCCTATAAGTTTCAGTGCTGGGACACCTCAGGCCAAACAACCAACTGGTCGGGAACACAGCCCTACCATCAGCAGACATGGTGCCTAAAATGACTTTCTAAGTCCATAGCCATCTCTGGACACGTCCCTTAATTCAGCCCTGCCCACCCCCTTATAACTATTTTGATAAATGTAAGAAGCTAGCGTTATTATACTAAACATGGAAAAAAAATTAAAACAAACTTTAAGTATGAAATTCTAATAGAAGGAAATGAGTTTAGACATTGTATAGCTGTGTTTCAGTCATCAGAAGTCTTAGAGAAATTTCCAGCTGTCTTTGAAAGTTCATGTGCTGAGTGCTATCTCCAATGAGGCCATTCTGAATTGAGAATAGTAAAACATAAACATGAGACACACAGAACACAAAGCATTCAGCTGCCTACCCATGAGACCTGTTCTCAAGGGATTCCTTATTTGAATTTGGGAATATTTGCTAGCAGTGTTTTCCCTCTTATGAAGTTTCTCTCCAGAAGCAACCACAGTCAGTGAGCCTAAAGAGCATTTGGCATTTCCTCAGAAGATGTCCTCATCAGCTAGAAACAGATCAGACTGACTATTTCAACTACGTAATCATTTTCCTGAAATCGTGGGTTCAGTTTCCAAATGCTGTGGCAACCAGGTAGTTGTGGCGCCAGCCAATTTGCTCCGTGTAATTTGTCATATTTTAAAGTTTGTACTCGCATTTGGTATCTCCAAGAATGGAGAAAGTGGCATATACAGACTGAAGTAGAATACACCATGAGGACAAAACACTAATCTTTTTGTTGTTGTTGTTTTTAAGCAGAACGCTCAATTTTCTACCTTACTTTCTAGTTTTTATATTATAATATTGAAAATTGGAAAGGATATAAATGCTAAAAACTTCTAATTGCTAAAGAGCACTGAGAAAATGGGAGCTAGCATCTAGAATAATAAATACATATATATGATTGGGTATTTTAAAAACTAACATCATTTATAATCCTCCAAGATTACATGAGTCAGCTTGTTAGCAGTTAGTAGGTTCAGTATTTTAATTCACTACTTAGAACTCTAGGTCCTTTATCAAAGGAAGGTCACATAGTTAAACTGCACACTACATGTGGAGGAGCATAGTGGGTAGTAACTTTGCCTAATGTTATACAGCTATAATGCATTCCTGTTTGAGCACAAACTGATGGAGATTTGCATCTGTCCACTCACTCCATTGTTTCTAGTGAGCATTTGCTAAGTGGGAACTGGGTTGCACCCTCCTCACATCCCTGTCCCTGTCATTCTTCCTGCCTCTGTGGTGGCTTATTTGATGCCTTGTTTGTTTTACACACTGGTAACTGATGGCATTATATGTTGAAGAGTCTTAAACATTGTAAGGGAAACCATGACCCTGCTTAGCTTGACCACCTGTCCCAGTGGATGGGCCTGTGGCACCTGAGCGGGTTGGCTGTCCTTTCAAAAGTGTAGATGACTCCCAGAAAGTGAGGCAAGTGACATTTACAGCCAAGGGTTCTGAAGAGGCTCAATTAAGTAATTGAGTCTCAAGGTTCTGAATCAAACTGAATATCTTTAACCAACATGCACAAACTACATATTGTGCTGGTTGAGGTCAAAGGTCAGTGTTACTACACTACTACTGGAGGGAGTGGAGCTCCGGCCAATCCATCCCAGTGTTGTAAGTAGCCCCTCACCTGTGCAAAGTTCTTAGATGCACAAACACAGGCACTGGTACTGAAACTAAAGGCCTCATGTTCTCAAGAATCTTCACAGCTTCTTGGATGCATTTTCTTTTTAGGAATGAAGGAAAATTCTCCAATTTTTGAGCCATTCTTTTACGTCAGTTCTACAAAGTTGCATGTAACTTCTGGAACCTATTATGCAGAGCAAATTAAGTCAAAGAAAAACATCAATACAGTATATTAATGCATATATATGGAATTTAGGAAGATGGTAACAATGACCCTATATGCGAGACAGCAAGAGAGACACAGATGTAAAGAACAGACTTTTGGACTCCATGGGAAAAAGTGCAGGTGGGATAATTTGAGAGAATAGCATTGAAACATGTATATTATCATATGTGAAATAGATCACCAGTCCAGGTTGATGCATGAGACAGGGTGCTCACAGCTGGTGTGCTGGGATGACCCTGAGGGATGGGATGGGAAAGGAGGGTCAGGATGGGGAACACATGTACACCCATGGCTGATTCATGTCAATGTATGGCAAAACCACTACAATATTGTAAAGTAATTAGCCTCTAATTAAAAATTTTTAAAACTTATATATATATATATATATATATATATTTTTTTTTTTTTAAGATAGTGAAAGTTGCTCAGTTGTGTCTGACTCTTTGTGACTGCATGGACTATACACTCCATGGGATTCTCCAGGCTAAAATACTGGAGTGGGTAGCCATTCTCTTCTCCAGGAGATCTTCCCAATCAAGGGATCAAATCCAGGTCTCCCAACATTGCAGGCAAATTGTTGACTGTCTGAGCTACTAGGGAAGCCCTTTAAAAGATACGGTTTTGTAAATATTTAATATTATGCTAATTTGATTTTGAATTGTAAATATCAAGTATTGTTTAGGGAGTTTTATTATACTTTGTTAAAAAGGCAAAATTGTTCATTTTTAGAATTATTGGGAGTAAATTTAATGTACCAAAAATAAAAAAGAAATCAAAGCAAATAGCTGTTGTGGTAGTTATGTTTGAGTTACACCATGTGGTTTACACAGCTCTTTTCATGCAGCATTGGCCCTGCTCACTCCAGTCCTGTAGAAAGACAAGAACAGGCATTGTTTCTGAGTTACTGGTGAGGACATGAAGGTATTCTAAAGTTAGGAGATGTGTCTGGGATGCAGTTCTGGTTCTATCCTAGGAGTTTTGTCTGCCCCATTTTTTTTTTAACATGGCACAGTTGTGAATAGGTTTACATCCTAGGAGTTTTGTCTGCCCCATTTTTTTTTTAACATGGTACAGTTGTGAATAATGGATTGTTTGACACCTTTGTTTTCCGTTTAATGCACACAAAGTACCCCTCTGGTACTTTTGTTAATAAGCAGATTAAAAAAAATGAGATCACAGCTCCAGCTGCTCTCATGTTGATAAACCATCTCTCTTGCTTTTTCTTTTTATCTGACAAGCGTGTTAATTCAGTAGACATTAAGTTGCTTTTATGGAGTGCTTGGGAATTTTCCAGGGCTTGTGTACACACTTCATGAGCTGAAGTAGTTCAGGTGGTTAAGGGATGGTGAAATGTACTCAGAAACGTGTTCAGTCACTGACCTGGATTGCATGCTGTTAACTGTCAACAAGAGGCGGGACTAACATGCTGTGATTTGGGAGTCGGGCGGAGACCCCAGTGGGACTTAATCTTTGGTTAGTTGCTGTGCATGGGGAAGGCTAGGTTGGGGCATTCCAGTGGAGTGGAGCTTGATTTAGGACATGTGGGGAGATGAATTTGGGAGGATGACTAGGAGGGTTATAGAAAAAGGACAGGTGGAAGAGTTGACATTTGATTCTTGAAGAACTACAACAGAACTTAGTGCTTGCTTATTCCCTGCTTGTGGAGCCGTACGATGAAAGAGAGATTTTGTCACCTTACAGGTCTGTATGTGTTCCAGTCCTGGGGTGGGGCTGAAAGACTGCAGGACTGGCCAGGTTGTTTGTGGTTTATGTAGGCTTTTACGGAGCACTTTTAGCAAACTTCGTATTTGCTGAATGATGAAATCCTGAGTGAAACCACTTGTCCCAATGGCTGCTGGCGCTGACTCTTTTCTGTGGAGCAAATGAAGTCTGAGACTGAATGGGTTTATTATTAGGATGATGAAGCTCTCTAAGTCAGAGTCCCCCTTTTGGGAAACATACAGCTCGCTCCCCTGCCAGGTGCTTGGCTGCTCCTTACACGAGAGGTTCACATTTTGTGGATGTGAAGGGAACATTGAGCCTTGATATTGCCCCTTGCCCACATTTCACCTTATTCTTGCCAGAATGAGGATATTCTCTGATGTCTAATCCCTGGATAGGGATTTGCTGGTCCATGTCCATTGAATTCCTTTACTTTTACCAATGAGAGCTCATTTGTAATATCATGTTAATTAAACCACTCATTTTTCCATTAAAAAGTTATTTCTGTTATTTAGTAGACCTGGTGTCAATCAAGATGTAGGTAAGTGAAAGATGTGACTGGCTGAAGGGTCGACAGTGGGACCCTTCCTGAATGAGACCTGAGAATCTGAGTTCTTGGATAGGGGCAGTGAATGTCCCTAAAGGTGAAGCTTAAACTGATATGTACATTGTATTTTACTGTTGACACTGAAGAATATTTTAGGAAGTTCTTCAATTAATTTGTGAAGCAACTCTTTGGAAATAGCAATGCCTTTCCATTGGTTGACTCAAGTTCAGTCTCAGCATGGTGTTTACATTATGTTTTTGGTTTTGTTTCTACCACTCAATTACTCTCTCTGCTTTATTTGCTGTGTTGATCAAAAGGTTTAGGGAAATATAACTGTGAGTAAGGAGGATGTCATGAAGAGAACTCAGGGCTTGTGTACATTGGTGCCTGCATCCTGAAGCACCTGTTACCCTGAAATCTTAGCGGGCAGTTTCTGAGGTTGTCTGCAGCCTCAGAGTGGCCTCCTTTCTAACGTTCCCACTTGGCTTCCTGGCACGAGGTGTAGCTATGAGCCTGCTTCTCACTCTGTCCAGATTCTGTTGGTCTCCAGCTAGGAAGAGCCTTCTTTGCCAGATTCTTATCCAGTTCTTTTTTTCTTGGCAAGTTCACATTTCTTTATAGTTCCTCTCCCAAACTGTTCCCGACCTGGATTGAGGATATTTAGTTTCCTGGGCTTTCTGTTGTTGAAGGCGAGGAAGCTGTTTATTGTTCTTGAGTGCCCAGTACTGCCTGTTCTCTGATTTTGCCACAAGTGTTTACACAGATTTCAAAGGAAAATCATATTCCAGTGCACTGAAGATGCTTAGTCAGGGGAGTCTGTGATTGAGTGGATTTTCTGACCTTGTAATTCCCTGCAGACACACATGGGCTTGTACCTCCAAAGAAAGAGACTTAAATTTTACCATAGAAGTTGAAACACATATGGTTATGAAAACAAAATGTGTGAAAGAAAGTTTATGTGATGAATTTACATTGAATAGTATAAAATGCTGTTTCCTGTTTTATGTATGTTTGCATCTACATATATGCCTACCACACATATATTTATGATAGACATGGTGTTAAAAGTATGTTAAGAAGACTCCATTTTTCATGATTGAATTAAAGTAGCTTATTTTTCTTTTTAATATAGCTAGATTAACTTTACACCTGGGCTGCAGTTAGTCAACCCACACACTCACTGGATTATATCAAAGGGCAGTTTCCCAGGAGAGTCCCAGCTGCTTGGCCACCATCTAAACCTCCTGATGAAGAACACAGGACTACCATCTGACACAAGTAGGCCCATGGAAAAAGTGTATTGTCTGAGCTCAGTTCAGTTCAGTCACTCAGTCCTGTCCAACTCTTTGTGACCCATGAATGCAGCACGCCAGGCCTCCCTGTCCGTCACCAACTCCCGGAGTTCACTCAGACTCATATCCATCGAGTCAGTGATGTCATCTAGCCATCTCATCCTCTGTTGTCCCCTTCTCCTCCTGCCCCCAATCCCTCGCAGCATTAGAGTCTTTTCCAATGAGTCAACTCTTTGCATGTGGTGGCCAAAGTAATGGAGTTTCAGCGTTAGCATCATTCCTTCCAAAGAAATCCCAGGGATTATCTTCTTCAGAATGGACTGGTTGGATCTCCTTGCAGTCCAAGGGACTCTCAAGAGTCTTCTTCAACACAACAGTTCAAAAGCATCAATTCTTCAGTGCTCAGCTTTCTTCACAGTCCAACTCTCACATCCATATGTGACTACTGGAAAAACCATAGCCTTGTCTAGATGGACCTTTGTTGGCAATGTAATGTCTTTGCTTTTCAATATGCTATCTAGGTTGGCCATAACTTTCCTTCCAAGGAGTAAGCGTCTTTTAATTTCATGGCTGCAATCATCATCTGCAGTGATTCTGGACCCCGCAAAAAATAAAGTCTGACACTGTTTCCACTGTTTCCCCATCTATTTCCCATGAAGTGATGGGACCGGATGCCATGATCTTCGTTTTCTGAATGTTGAGCTTTAAGTCAACTTTTTCACTCTCCACTTCCACTTTCATCAGGAGGCTTTTTAATTCCTCTTCACTTTCTGCCATAAGGGTGGTGTCATCTGCATATCTGAGGTTATTGATATTTCTCCCGGCAATCTTGATTCCAGCTTGTGCTTCTTCCAGCCCAGCGTTTCTCATGATGTACTTTGCATAGAAGTTAAATAAGCAGGGTGACAATATACAGCCTTGACGTACTCCTTTTCCTATTTGGAACCAGACTGTTGTTCTAAGTCCAATTCTAACTGTTGCTATCTGACCTGCATATAGGTTTCTCAAGAGGCAGGTCAGGTGCTCTGGTATTCCCATCTTTTTCAGAATTTTCCACAGTTTATTGTGATCCACACAGTCAAAGGCTTTGGCATAGTCAATAAAGCAGAAATAAATGTTTTTCTGGAACTCTCTTGCTTTTTAAATGATCCAGTGAATGTTGACAATTTGATCTGTGGTTCCTCTGCCTTTTCTAAAACCAGCTTGAACATCTGGAAGTTCACAGTTCAGGTATTGCTGAAGCCTGGTTTGGAGAATTTTGAGCATTACTTTACTAGCGTGTGAGATGAGCGCAATTGTGCAGTAGTTTGAGCATTCTTTGGCATTGCCTTTCTTTGGGATTGGAATGAAAACTGACCTTTTGCAGTCCTGTGGACACCTCTGAGTTTTCCAAATTGGCTGGCATATTGAGTGCAGCACTTCCACAGCATCATCTTTCAGGATTTGAAAGAGCTCAACTGGAATTCCATCACCTCCACTAGCTTTGTTCTCAGTGATGCTTTCTAAGGCCCACTTGACTTCACATTCCAGGATGTCTGGCTCTAGGTGAGTGATCACACAATCGTGATTATCTGGGTCATGAAGATCTTTTTTGTACAGTTCTTCTGTGTATTCTTGCCACCCCTTCTTAATATCTTCTGCTTCTGTTAGGTCCATACCATTTCTGTCCTTTATCGAGCCCATCTTTGCATGAAATACTCCCTTGGTATCTCTAATTTTCTTGAAGAGATCGCTAGTCTTTCCCATTCTGTTGTTTTCCTCTATTTTTTTTTTTTTGCATTGATCGCTGAAGAAGGCTTTCTTACCTCTTCTTGCTATTCTTTAGAACTCTACATTCAGAGGCTTATATCTTTCCTTTTCTCCTTTGCTTTTCACTTCTCTTCTTTTCACAGCTATTTGTAAGGCCTCTTCCATTTTGCTTTTTTGTATTTCTTTTCCATGGGGATGGTCTTGATCCCTGTCTCCTGTACAATGTCATGAATCTCCGTCCATAGTTCATCAGGCACTCTATCAGATCTAGTCCCTTACATCTATTTCTCACCTTGACTGTATAATCATAAGGCATTTGATTTAGGTCATACCTGAATGGTCTAGTGGTTTTCCCTACTTTCTTCAATTTCAGTCTGAATTTGGCAATAAGGAGTTCATGATCTGAGCCACAGTCAGCTCCCAGTCTTGTTTTTGTTGACTGTATAGAGGTTCTCCATCTTTGGCTGCAAAGAATATAATCAATCTGATTTCGGTGTTGACCATTTGGTGATGTCCATGTGTAGAGTCTTCTCTTGTGTTGTTGGAAGAGGGTGTTTGCTATGATCAGTGCATTTTCTTGGCAAAACTCTATTAGTCTTTGCCCTGCTTCATTCTGTACTCCAAGGCCAAATTTGCCTGTTACTCCAGGTGTTTCTTGACTTCCTACTTTTGCATTCCAGTCCCCTATAATGAAAAGGACATCTGTTTTGGGTGTTAGTTCTAAAACGTCGTGTAGGTCTTCATAGAACCGTTCAACTTCAGCTTCTTCAGCATTACTGGTTGGGGCATAGACTTGGATTACTGTGATATTGAATGGTTTGCCTTGGAAATGAACAGAGATCATTCTGTTGTTTTTGAGATTGCATCCAAGTACTGAATTTCAGACTCTTTAGTTGACCTTGATGGCTACTCCATTTCTTCTAAGGGATTCCTGCCCGCAGTAGTAGATATAATGGTCATTTGAGTTAAATTCACCCATTCCAGTCCATTTTAGTTCGCTGATTCCTAGAATGTTGGCGTTCACTCTTGCCATCTCCTGTTTGACCACTTCCAATTTGCCTTGCTTCATGGACCTGACATTCCAGGTTCCTATGCAATATTGCTCTTTACAGCATTGGACCTTGCTTCTATCACCAGTCATATCCACAACTGGGTATTGTTTTTGCTTTGGCTCCATCCCTTCATTCTTTCTGGAGTTATTTCTCCACTGATCTCCAGTAGCTTATTGGGCACCTACTGACCTGGGGAGTTCCTATTTCAGTATCCTATCATTTTGCCTTTTCATACTGTTCATGGGGTTCTCAAGGCAAGAATACTGAAGTGGTTTGCCATTCCCTTCTCCAGTGGCCCACATTGTGTCCGACCTCTCCACCATGCCCACCCGTCTTGGGTTGGCCCCACAGGGCATGGCTTAGTTTCATTGAGTAAGACAAGACTGTGGTCCTAGTGTGATTAGGTTGACTAGTTTTCTGTGATTATAGTTTCAGTGTGCCTGCCCTCTGATGCCTTCTTGCAACACCTACCATCTTACTTTGGTTTGTCTTACCTTGGACATGGGGTATCTCTTCACAGCTGCTCCAGCAAAGCACAGCTGCTGGTCCTTACCTTGGACGAGGGGTATCTCCTCACTACCGCCCCTCCTGACCTTGAACATGGAATAGCCCCTCTAGGCCCTCCAGCACCCGCACAGCCACCACTCCTTGGATGTGGGGTTGCTCCTCCCGACTCTTTGTGGCCCCATGGAATGTAGCCTATCAGGTTCCTCCATCCATGGGATTTTCCAGGCAAGAGTGCTGGAATGGATTGCCATTTACTTCTCCAGGGGATCTTTCCGACCCCAGAATTGAACCTGGGTCTCCTGCATTGCAGGCAGACGCTTTACCATCTGAACCACCACGGAAACTGTATGTTCTGAAAGTAACATCAAATATCTGTGAAGCACCTGCTGAGTAGTGAGTCCAGATTTCTCTTCCAACTATTTCTTAGATTATAATCTTCATATAAGTCAAGCCAAATCACTGGGAAGCTTGTTAAATTGAAAATTCTTACACCCTATCTTCATAGTTATGGACACTGGGAAGCTAGAGCTATCCAGTTAGTACTGTGTATACAGAATCTGAGAACCACTGCTTTGGGGTCCAGATGAGGTCCCCACCTGGAAGGAAGCCACCCACTGTATGGGCTGAAAGTTCAGAAGGGAACTTTCTGTCTGTTTGCTTCAGAGGCGGCAGCCACCTCCCCTCCTTCCCTGGCTCTCCCCTTACTACTCTCTTTGAGCCTTTATTAGTTTTTTTCTTTGCCTTCAGAGATAATTGACAGAGGCAAGATGAAGTTATACATTCTACTAAATCCAAATTTTAAGTAATTAAAAACATTGTACACTGTTCAAATATAACATTTTTCTAAAAAATGTTTCATTTTGATTTTTTTTTTTCTTTTTGTCCCTTGTGTTGTCTTAAAGTGTTTTGTGTTATTTTTGATGTACTTGAAGGTAGCATGACATTAACATCAGCTTTTTATGGAGCCCAAAGCTAGAAAAGCACTTCATTGTATTGAATTAAAAATCACATTTGTATAACAATGTTTTTATGGAATTTGGTTGTCTTATTCCCTGCTTCCTTTTTCATTTTGGCTTAATAAATCGCAGCTTCTTCTTGGTGGACTGATCAGGAATATTTACATCTGATCCATCAGGGAGGAGTAAATAGAAGGGCATTATTACAATTCAGAAATCTCTCCCTCATCAAATTTTCCTAAATGGTATCATAGCATGGTGTTAGAGTTAAGAATTTGGCATTTTATTCCCATTGGCTTATTGAGAGAAAGATGTTGGGTGGACACCTAGCTGGGACCTCTGTGAAGAGGGTGACAAGGGATCTTGGGCTCTGCTGTGTATCAGCCTGTAACCTTGGGCAAGTTTGCTAACTTCTGTCCTTGGTTTCTGCACCTGTAAAATGGTACTAAGGATAACACCTCCAGCACAGGGATAGTTTGAGAATTATCTAAGTGTGATAGCATAGATCAGCATCCATAATGCAGTCATATTTCTCATGAGTCCCTTTAAAGCCAACAATGGCCCATACCCTCAGTGACTTTATTTCAGACTACTGTCCAAAGATCTGCAGAGGGGACCTACTGCTCACAGCCTCTGTTTTTTCCCCTCATCCTGAAGTGATGCATTTACTTCTTCTTTCTTTGCACTGAGGCACTGATTGGGGGCCCACAACCAAACCTGTGTACCCTCTTTTAAAGGCCAATGCTTTTGAAACATAATGTTTACTTGATGGACTATACTCTCTGAAGTGAAACACAAACAAGAGATGTGATATAAGAAACATGTTCTATGTAGGACTTTGACTTTCTTGTGGTACAGAGAACAGTTGATCAAGGGCTGAGGTAGATCTTCAGAGATGAGAGGTTGCTTACATAACACCCCCCCCCCCGAAAGGGGGGGGAAAACAAGCATGTAAAACAATTTAGTTTTAAAGGGAAAATTATATAACTTAAAGTATTTATCCTATTAAACACATTTTTATTTGTTTATGTTAAAATTTACTTCAGTTCAGTTCAGTTGCTCAGTCGTGTCCAACTCTTTGTGAACCCATGGACTGCAGCATGCCAGGCTTCCCTGTCCATCACCAACTCCCAGAGCTTTCTCAAACTCATGTCCATTGAGTTAGTGATGCCATCCAACCATCTCATCCTCTGTAATCCCTTTTTCCTCCTGCCTTCAATCTTTCCCAGCAACAGGATCTTTTCCAGTAAGTCAGTTCTTTGCATCAGGTGGCCAAAGTATTGGAGTTTCAGCTTCAGCATCAGTCCTTCTGATGAACATTCAGGACTGATTTCCTTTAGGATAGACATGTTGGATCTCCTTGCAGTCCAAGGGACACTCAAGAGTCTTCTCCAACACTACAGTTCAAGAGCATCAATTCTTCGGTGCTCAGCTTTCTTTATAGTCCAACGCTCATGTCCATATATGACTACTGGAGAAACCATAATTCTGACTAGACAGACCTTTATCAGCAAAGTAATGTCTCTGCTTTTTAATATGCTGTATAATTTCATCATAGCTTTTCTTGAAGGAGCGAGTGTCTTTTAATTTCATGGCTGCAGTCCCCATCTGCAGTGACTTTAGAGCCCAAGAAAATAAAGTCTCTCACTGTTTTCACCGTTTCCTCATCTATTTATGATGAAGTGATGGGACCACATACCATGATCTTTGTTTTACGAATGTTGAGTTTTAAGCCAACTTTTTCACTCTTCTCTTTCACTTTCATCAAGAGGCTCTTTAGTTCTTTTCTTTCTGCCGTAAGGATGGTGTCATCTGTATATCTGAGGTTACTGATATTTTCCCCAGCAATCTTGATTCCAGCTTGTGCTTCATCCAGCCTGGCATTTCACATGATGTATTCTACATATAAGTTAAATAAGCAGGGTGACAATATACAGCCTTGACATACTCCTTTCCCAATTTGGAACCAGTCTGTTGTTCCACGTCCAGTTCTAACTGTTGCTTCTTGAACTGCATACAGACTTCTCAGGAGGCAGTAAGGTAGTCTGGTATTCCATTACTTTAAGAATTTTCTACAGTTTGTTGTGATCTACACAGTCAAAGGCTTTGGTGTAGTCAATAAAGCAGAAGTGGATGTTTTTCTGGAAGTTACTTACTGGTTAGTAAATAGCTAGGTGAAGCTACAGTAGAATCAATCAATTTCATAGAGAGATATTTTAATAGTTGTTCATATCTTGTGTTTTACACCAATGATTAGGGTGATGTTTTCATTGTTTTCATCGCTAGGGTGAACTTCTCAACTTTAACTGAAACATATATATTATCCTCCAAAATTTTAGGGCAGTTTTAAAAAGTTATGAAACATTTTATGTTACTGATTTTTTTTTTTTTTTTGTAAACTGGAAGAACGCTAGACAGAAAATTAATTAGTAATAATATGAATTTTAGTTTGGTAAGAGATGATAGTTGGAATCGAGGCTGAGACATTTGCAAACTAATTTTTTTCTTTGTTATTCTAGATAACTTGCAAAATGCCAGAGTAGCAGTTTTTAATATAACAACTTTTATATTATCTCCTTTTTATATTGTCTCCTTTTAAAATGTGTATTCTTAAAGAGGATGGTGGAGATAAGTAGAAAATAGTTTAATGTAGTGACTTATTTTTCTCCAGCTGATCTGTTAATAAACCCAAGAGCCCAGTAACTGTTTTGTCCAAAATGGTCTAATGGTCCTTGCTAAAACTTTTCCTACTGTGATTCTGTGGGATTCTGCAGGGCATTCTCATTCTGGGACCATTCACGCTCCCTGTCATAAGCAGGCAAGTGAGGATGTCAGTACCACAGTGAAAACCATGCATAGGCCCTACATTTTTTGAAAAATAAAAAAAAAATTAATTGCAAATACTGATAATGTGATTATTAGTAGTGATAAAATATTTCCAGTGCACTTGACTGTGATCTGTGTGTAGTGACTTCACAGTTAAAATTGCTGTTTGTAGCATGTGGTCCCTTTCAGCTTTGTTTTAAAGTAAAAGAACTCACTGATTATTTTTCTTTCTGAAGAAGAAAGACTTGTGGTTCTATCTTAGAAAATTGACAACTTGGTTTTCTTTGACTTTCCTTTGGCCTTTTGGCTCTTCTTTACACTGGTTACTAATCCCCATGTGTGCATGCTAAGTCATTTCAGTCGTGTCTGACTCTTTGTGAACTTATGGACTGTATCCCCCAGTCTCCTTGTCCAAGGGACTCTCCAGGCAAGAATACTGGAGTGGGTTTCCATTGCCATCTTCCCAACCCAAGGATTAAACTGGGGTCCCATTGTATCCTGCATTGGCAGGTGGATTCTTTACCCCTAGTGCCACCTGGGAAGCCCCACTAATCCACATGGCAGGCTAATTCAGATTCGTGGTGCTGACTTTTCTCCCTTTCTTGGGCACTGCACTTCTGTTTTGCCACAATCCATTTTGTGAAACTGACTTTCTCCACCTTCATCTACTGGTGAAGAAACAAACCTTCCTCTATGTGATCTAAATCTAGGTGCAGAGGCTGCAGTGAGGCCTCAGGGGTTGTGGGTTCTTGGGGATCTTCGGTTCCTACAGTGTCTTTGTGTTTCCTCCACAGAGAAGCCTGAGGTGCTGAGGCTGACCATCTGAAGTCCATAGAGTGAAATCTCTTAGAAGGACAGGCTGGAAAGGAAGTTAGAGACTAATGTGCTTGCTCCAGAAGTTTGTAGCAGAAACGTTAATAAGAAGGGATCCTTTCCAGTTATCTTTTCTCCTTATCTTCTCTCTCTTCATTTCCCTTTACTTATATGATGCAACCCATCCCCACCACGGTGGTTTTTCTGGAGCCTTCTGGCATTTTATTCATATCTCTATCATGTGAATTACTTAGGTTTAGATCTGATCTGTATCTACTATCTGTCTTCTGTGTAGACTCCTAACATTTCAAGACCTTTGGATACAGTATATACTTAAATACTGAGTGAATAAATGAAGATCTTTTGTTGAAAAAGATATAAATATTAATAAAATTTCTATTTAGCACATGAATGCAAGTATTATATTTGATGGAATTCTATGTGTGCTGAAAGAGTCTGAGGACCATTTTAAGGGCTCATCACCAACCTTCAAATGTTACTTTATAGATTTACACAGAGAGACTTAATTTTAGTTTTGAATTAATGGAGAACAGGGTCAAGATGTGAGAGTGACTTGATCATTCTTGGTGCATCTTTGGAAAATCAAGGCCGTCATCTTCCTTTTTTTAAAAAAAAATTAAAAGTATATATGTTTATTTGGCTGTTCCTGGTCTTAGTTGCAGCACATAGGATCTTCATTGCTACATGTGGGATTTTTATTTCCCCAACCAGGGATCAAACCTGGGCCCCGTGCAGTGGGAACACGGAGTCTTAGCCACTGGGCCACCAGGAAAGTCCCTTTCATTCTTTCTTTGAATAAATGCTTTCCAAAAATTTAATTTTATTTATTTATTTCTGGCTGGGCTGGGTCTTTGTCGCTATGTGCAGACTTTCTCTAGTTGTGGTGCTGGGGCTTCTCATTGCAGTGGCTTCTCTTGTTGTGGAGCATGGGCTCTAGACACTCCAGCATCAGTCATTGCAACTCGTGGACTTACTTGTCACTTGGAATGTGGGATCTTTCTGAACCAGGGATCAAACTCCTGTCCCCAGCATTAGCAAGTGGAGTCTTAACCACTGAACCACCAGGGAAGTCCAAGTCCATTATCTTTCTTTAAAAATGTGAATGGTCAAGATATTGAACAGACGACTGATTTTAGAAAAGCAACTTGGGCACAGAGAATCCTGGAGGAAAATATAGAAGGATAGCTGGTGGAAACATGACAAACTTTTTGTATAGGAATCCTAAGACCTGTGTTTACTCGCTGGCTGAAAGAATGGTAATCCACCTTGGTTCCAAAAAAATATACAAGCAACTTATGAATATGTGAGGTATATAAAAAGATGATAGAGGGAAATAGATTAAATTCAAAGGAATTGAGTATAGCACTGAGGTGAACCAGCATGCTGAAATGAATTTCAGAAGAACTTGCAGTTTTTAAAGGTGGTTGACATTTATCCCTCAGGTTTAAGATAGAAAGGGAAGTGGGAACACAGCTGGTTCATGCCCCGTGGCTGTGAGATGAAAAGCAATAGTCTCAGAAGAATAACTCTTCTGTCCTCTAGTAGCCAGAAGTAGTATTTCTATGGCTTCTACATAAAGGAGCTTCTGTGGGATGAAATATCAGATCAGATCAGATCAGTCGCTCAGTCGTGTCCGACTCTTTGCGACCCCATGAATCGCAGCACGCCAGGCCTGCCTGTCCATCACCAACTCCTGGAGTTCACTCAGACTCACATCCATCGAGTCAGTGATGCCATCCAGCCATCTCATCCCCTGTCATCCCCTTCTCCTCCTGCCCTCAATCTTTTCCAGCATCAGGGTCTTTTCCAATGAATCAGCTCTTTGCATCAGGTGGCCAAAGTACTGGAGTTTCAGCTGCAACATCAGTCCTTCCAGTGAAATCCCAGGACTGATCTCCTTTAGGATGGGCTGGTTGGATCTCCTTGCAGTCCCAGGGACTCTCAAGAGTCTTCTCCAACACCACAGTCCAAAAGCATCAATGCTTCAGCACTCAGCTTTCTTTATAGTCCAACTCTCACATCCATACATGACCACTGGAAAAACCACTGCCTTGACTAGACAGACTTTTGTTGACAAAGTAATGTCTCTGCTTTTTAATATGCTGTCTTCTAACTTCTTCTAAGTCACTTCAGTCGTGTCCAACTCTGTGCGACCCCATAGACGGTAGCCCACCAGGCTTCCCCATCCCTGGGATTCTCCAGGCAAGAACACTGGAGCGGGTTGCCATTTCCTTCTCCAAATATGCTGTCTAGATGGGTCATAATTTTCCTTCAAAGGAGTAAGTGTCTTTTAATTTCATGGCTGCAGTCACCATCTGCAGTGATTCTGGAGCCCAGAAAAATAAAATCAGCCACTGTTTCCCCATCTATTTGCCATGAAGTGATGGGACCAGATGCCCTGATCTTAGTATGCTGAATGTGGAGCTTTAAGCCAACTTTTTCACTTTCCTCTTTCACTTTCATCAATAGGCTCTTTAGTTCTTCACTTTCTGCCATAAGGGTGGTGTCACATGTGTATCTGAAGTTATTGATATTTGTCCTAAAGCAATCTTGATTCCACCTTGATTCCTCACACAGGGTGGCTGAGAGGAGCCACCCCACCCCCAAGGGGAGGCAAAAAGACGACAGCACCCGGTATTCCCAAGCAGTCTCATATCCAAGTACTAACCAGGCCCAAACCTGCTTAGCTTCTGAGATCAGATGACATCGGTACTGTTCAGGGTCGTATGGCTGTAGATAGAGGTGGCTGCCACCAGGCACCCTGAAAGCCCTGTGCTGCATTTCCATTTCGCTCTGACCTGCCTGCTGGTCAGGAGAGCCAGGCACACTTCTCCCCTGACCGCAATCTGTACATGCACCACAGGACCCGCCACCGGACTCCAGCCAGCCAGGGCCGGCAGCCCGGTGGCTGGCCGAAGCCACCCTGCCCCTGCACACTGCCACCCCTGGCAGGCACCTGGGCCTGGAAGGCTTCTGGGACCCACAGCAGGTGGCTGGGCATGCGTGTGGGGCCTGAGGGGTTGGATGAGGGGCCCAGAGGTCTCCGCGCTCTCCCAGCCTGGGCCTCTCCAGGCCCATCCCCGCTAGGTGGCTCCAACACCCCCATCACATTCACTGCTCAGGCCACTCACGTGGCCCCAGAGGTGTCTTGCTTGGCGGCCTGCAGCTCCCTGTGGCCCGCCGTCCTATGAGCCTCCTGCAGGCGGAGATGGAGCGAGCCAGCCCGGAGAGCCCATCCTGCCCGGCACCTGCCCGGCACCTGCCTGGCACCTGCCCAGTGTGCAAACGCTCCAGGGAGTCACCAGCATGGTCGACTGGAGAGCGTCATCCCCGCCCCTTCGCCCTACCCAGGTCCCCCTTACCCTGAGCCCCCCTCCAAGCACAGGGTCTTCCTGAGAGAGCAGACAAACGACATGCAGGCACACGGACAGTCACTCGCACACACCCACGCCAAGTGAGACAGCTGGCCGGTGCAAGTTCATCAGCCAGAGCCAGAATCATAGCACCTGTGAGAGGCCAGGGCCAGAGGAAGGGATGGGAGGCCCGGTTTCAGGAGACACAGAGCCAGAAAGAGACGAAGGTTCAGAGACAGACTCAAAGATGGCGAGAGGGAGACAGACACTCGTGTGCACACACAAACATGCACACAGACACACACATACACACACACACACACACACACACACACACACACACAGGGAGGCATAGACAGAGAGAGGGAGACAGAACCACTGACTGAAGGAAAATGGGAGACAGACACAGGAGAGAGGATGGCATCCAATCCAAGACAGACACACTGGTACAGAATGTGACGTACCTCAGAGAGAAGCCATGCGGATGAAGCAACTTCCCCAAGGGAGGGGGTGTCAGCTTTAGGCTGGGCCCTGGCTGAATGGGGTGCCCTGTGGCTGGCAGTCAACCGTGGGGTCCCCAAGACCTCTTGGAAGCTGAGGTCTCAAAGGTCCCCTTCGGCTTGGCTACCTAAGGCAAGACCCAGCCCATGCCCCCAGGCCAGAGGGTGAGTGTGTGAGAGTGTGTGTGAGTGTGTCTGAGGGTGAGGGTGTGGTCAGGCTGACTGGGGACCTGGTGGATATGCAGAATGGAGGAGGAAGGGTGTGGAGGCTGGGAGTTGGGAAGCTTGTGTGGTCCTATTGCTGTCTCTCTCTCCTTCTTTCTCCATCTCCCTTGCCTGAGGTTTCCAGCTCTTGACCTGTCTTGGCAGCGGGTGGTGTATATGTGTGTGTGTTTCTCTGGGTGGGAGTGCGTGCACGCCAGAGTATGCAGTCCTGTGCGAGGATTGGGCTTGGGTTGGGGGTGGGGCCGGGGGGTTGCTGGGGGTAGGGTAGCCCCCTGGATTGCCTCAGGCGTGCCAAGGGAGCCCCAGAGGGAGACATGAAAGTCATCTGGTTTCCTGTAAGCTGAATGCAGAGTGGCTTGCGGGCCACGTGGTGGGAGGAGTCGGGGCCCCAGCCACCCACCTGGGGAGGGGCTGGAGCTGTGGGGACCCAAGAGTTTGGATGCCAGTGCCTGCGAGGGCCACCTGCTGGAAGGCAGGTGAAGGCTCTGAGCACGGTGGGGTGCAAAGGGTCAGGGGCAGGTGGGGCTTTCAGCGCCAGGTGCACCGGGGGGCCGGGGGCTAAAGGAGAGGGGAGGCAAAAAGCCTACAGCACCTGGTATTCCCAGGCAAGTACTGGTATTCCCATCCAAGTACTAACCAGTACCGACCCTGCTTCATTTCTGAGATCAGGCGAGATTGGGCGCATTAAGGGTGGTATGGCCAAAGACGGAGGCAGCTGCCACTCTAAGAGCCCTGCACTGTGCCTTCCTTTTGCTCCAACTTGCCTGCTGACTGGGCCAGACGGCCGCACCTCTCGTGTGGTCATGTGCTGTACTTGAGCCACACAACCCGCGACTGGAATCTGGCCAGCCAGGGTCTGCAACCCGGCAGCCAGCTGATGCTGCCCCACCCCACAATACCACCACCCTCGGACAGCAGCTGCCTGGCCTAGCCTGTGGACCCAGAGGGCTTCCAGGACCCCAAGTGGGTGGCTGGGTGTGCGTGCCTGCAGGGGTTGGGGCATAGTGTGAGGGGCACAGAGGTCTCGGCCCTCTCGCACCCTGGGCCTCTCCAGGCCCACCCCCAAAAGGCGGCTCCACCACCCCCATCCCATTAGCTGCTCAGGGTTACAAGGCCCCAGAGGTGTCTGGCCTGGCGGCCCGCAGCTGCCTGCGGCCCATGGTCCTCCTAGCCTCCTGCCGGCCTAGGCACAGCCCAGCCAGGGCCTGGAGAGCCCATCCTGCCTGGCACCTGCCCAGTGTGAAAACACACGGTGAGCCACCAGTGTGGTCGACCGGAGAGCGTCAGCCCTGCTCCTTCGCCCTACCATAGCCCCCCTTGCCCCACGCCGCCTGCCAAGCACAGGACCTTCCTGAGAGAGCAGATGAGCGACAGGCAAGCACATGGACAGACCCACAGACATTTGCACACACCCAGGCCAAGTGAGACAGCTGGCCAGCGCAAGTTTGTCAGCAAGAGCTAGAGTCATAGCACCTGTGAGAGGCAGGAGACACAGGCCAGAAAGAGACCAAGGTTCAGAGACAGACTCAAAGATGGCGAGTGGGAGACAGACACGCTTGCACACACACACATGCACACAGACCCACACACACACAGGGAGGCATAGACAGAGAGAGGGAGACACAGAGCCATTGACAGACAGAAAACGTGAGACAGACACGGGAGAGAGGATGGCATCTGATCCGAGACAGACACACTGACCACCGTGACACACCTCAGAGAGAAGCCATGCGGAAGTAGCAGCTTCCTCAAGGGAGGAAGCGTAAGCCTTAGGCCGAGCCCCAGTTGGATGCACTGCCCTGGGCCTGGCAGTCACCCATAGAGTCCCCAAGACTTCTTCACAGCCGAGGTCTCAAAGGTCCCCTTCGGCTTGTCTACCTTAGGTAAGACCCAGACCCCGTCCCCAGGCCAGAGGGTGAGTGAGTGAGAGTGTGTGTGTGAGTGTGTGGTGGGCGCAGGTGTGCTCAGGTCGACGGGGGCGGGGTGGGGGTGTGCGGAGGTTGGGGGATGGGAAGCCTGTGTGATACTCTTGATGCCTCTCTCTCTCTCTTTCTCCGTCTCTGATACCTGGGGTTTCTGGCTCTTGACCCATCTCGGAGGCGGGGTGTGTTTGTGTGTATTTGTGTCTGTGTGCCTGTGCACACACCCAAAAGCATGCACGGTCTTGTGTGAGGATGGGGCTGGGGTTGAGGGTGTGGCTGGTGATGGAGCAGCCTCTGGGATTGCCTGAGGCTTGCCAAGGGAGCCTCAGACAGAGACCGGATGGTCATCTGGGTTCCTGGGAGATGAGTGCGGAGGGGCTCGCAGGCCGTGCAGGGGCAACCCAGGTGTGCCGTGGGCGTCAGAGCCCCTGCCATCTACCCAGGGAGGCTTCAGGGACCCAAAAGTAGGGACGCCAGTGCCTTCCAAGCCCGATGGCTGGCTGGCTGGCTGGCTGGCTGGCCGGCTGGCCAATCTAAAGGCAGGCTATAGCTTTGAGCATGGTGGGGTGCTAGGGGTCAGGGGCAGGTGGGATTTGCTGTGCCAAACGCGCCTGGGGCCAGGGGCAAAAGGAGAGGGGAAGCAAAAAGAAAACAGCACCCGGTATTCCCAAGCGGTCTCACGTCCAAGTGTTAACCAGGCCCAACCCTGCTTAGCTTCCGAGATCAGATGAGATTGGGCCTGTTCGGGGTGGTATGGTTGTAGAGGGGGCGGCTGCTGCCAGGCGCCCTAAAATTCCTGCGGTGCGTCTCCATTTCGCTCTGACCTGCCTGCTGGTCAGGAGAGCCGGGTGTACTTCTCCCCTGACTGTGCGCTCTACATGCGCCGCAGGACCCACCACCAGACTCCGGCACCAGGCCCGGGTGCCCAGCGGCCAGCCAAAGCCGCCCTGCCCCCACATACCACCAACCCTGTCCAGCACTGGGGCCCAGAAGGCTTCTGAGACCCAGGGCAGGCAGCCAGGCGTGTGTGCGGGAGATGGGGGTTGGTTTGGGTGAGGGGCCCGGAGTTCTCTGCGCTCTCCCAGCCTGGGCTTCTCCAGGCCTGCCCCTGCTAGGCGGCTCCACCCCCCACCCATGCATTCTCTGCTCAGGGCCACTGTGACCCCAGAGGTGTCTCTCTTGGCTGCCCACAGCTGCCTGCAGCCACTGGTCCTCTGAACCTCCTGTGGGCAGAGGTGCAGCCCAGCTGGGGTCCAGAGCGTCCATCCTCCCCAGCATCTGCCTGGTGCCCAGCACACGGGGAGCCACCAGTGTGGTCGACTGGTGAGCGTCAGCCCTGCCCCATTGCCCTACCGAGGCCCACCTTGCCCCACGCTGCCTTCCAAGTGCATGGCCTTCCTGAGAGAGCAGATGAGCAACATGCAGGCACATGGACAGTCACTCGCATGCACCCATGCCAAGTGAGACAGCCAGCCAGCGCAAGTTCATCAGCCAGAGTCAGAATCAGCACCAGTGAGAGTCCAGGGCCAGAGGAAGGGAAGGGAGGCCCGGTTTCAGGAGACACAGAGCCTGAAAGACACGAAGGTTCAGAGACAGACTTGAAGATGGTGAGAGGGAGACAGACACTCATGCGTGCGCGCGCGCGTACACACACACACACACACACACACACACACACACACACACACACACGGAGGCATAGACAGAGAGAGGGAGACATGACCCATGGAGTTCCACTCCAGTTTAAAGGTGAGACTGACCTCCTCTTGAGGTGCGATGGGAATGTTGGGATTCCTTTGCTGATGAAGCAGGGGAAAGGACACTCATCTCGAGATGAGGAGGGGAAAGCAGGGCTCTACCTGAGTTGTGGCGGGAAATTCAGTGTTCCTCTCCAGTGCAGACGGGTATGTTGGGGAACTTCTTGAGTTGCATAAAGGGTGTCAAGTACCCTTTTGAGGCTGAAGAGGGAAGGTGGGATTTCTCTTGAGATGCTGTAGCGGACAAGGGCCTCATTAAGTCCTCAAGGGCATGTTGAGGGGAGAATCTCCTGGTTTTTCTCGAGTTGCAGCAGGAAACTTGGGGTTCCTTTCAAGTTCTGAAGGGGACCTTAAGGACCCACTCGTGTTGCCTCAGGAAAGTCAAGACTCCATTCGAGTTGTGAGGGGGCTCTTCGGATTCCTCTCCAGTTGGTGCAGGGGCATAGGTCCTCATCTCGAGTTGAGGCAGGAACCTTAGGATTCCTCCCCAGTTCGGACATGGATCTTAGGTTCCTATGGAGTTCCACAGGGGAGTCAGGCCTTGTCTCATGTTGAGACATGGAACTCCGTTTCTCTCCCGAGGTGGAAAAGGGGTGTCAGGCCTCCTGTCGAGTTGAGGTAGGGATCTGGGGCTATTTCTAGAGGCGCCACAGGGCTCTCAGTCCTCCCTTCATGTTGTGAGTTGATACTCGGGGTTACATTCAAGTCATTGCAGGGGAATCAGGCCTTATGTCGAGTGGATGGGGACATCAGGGTCTTTTCAAATTGTGGCACGACCCCTGGAGTTCCTCTCAAGTTTCAAGGTGAGACCGGCCTCCTCTTGAGGTGTGATGGGAATGTTGGGATTCCTTTGCAGATGAAGCAGGGGAATGGACTCTCATCTCGAGAAGAGGAGGGGGAAACGGGGCTCTTCTTGAGCTGTGGTGGGAAAATCAGCATTCCTCTGGAGTGCAGACAGCTATGCCGCAGAACTTCTTGAGTTGTGTACAGGGTGTCAAGTACCCTTTTGAGGCTCAAGAGGCAAGGTGGGATTTCTCTCGAGATGCTGTAGTGGGCAAGGGCCTCATCTCGCATTGAGGGGAGAATCTCTCAGTTTTTCTCAAGGTGCGGCAGGAAACTCGGGGTTCCCCTCAAGTTGCGATGGGGACCTCAGGGACCCGCTCGTGTTGCCTCAGGAAAGTCAAGTCTCCATTCGAGTTGCGAAGGGCCTCTCAGGATTCCTCTTCAGTCGGTACAGGGGCATAGGGCCTCATCTTGAGTTGAGGCTGGAACCTCAGGGTCGCTCTCTAGTTTGGACATGGCTCTCGGGGTTCCTATGGAGTTTCAACAGGGGAGTCAGGCCTCATCTCGTGTTGAGACATGGAAGTCCGCTTTCCTCTCGAGGTGTAAAAGTGGTGTCGGGATTCCTGTCTAGTTGTCATAGGGATCTGGAACTTTTTCTCCCAGTGCCACAGGGCTGTCACACCTCCCTTCGTGTTTTGAGGCAATCCTCAGGGTTCCAGTGGAGTCAGTGCAGGGGAACCAGGCTTATCTGGGGTGGATGGGGAAATTGGGGTCTTTTTGAATTGAGGCACGACTCCAAGGGATATGCTCGAGTTTCAAGGTGAGACTAGCCTACCCTTGAGGTACAACGTGAAGGTCGGGATTCCTTTCCTGACGACACAGGGGAATCGACACTCATCTCGAGTTCAGGAAGGGGAAAACGGGGCTTTTCTTGAGTTGGGGCATGAAACTTGGTGTTCCTCTCAAGTGGGGCCGTTATCTCGGGGACCATCCTGAGTTGCATAACGGGTGTTGAGTACCCTTTGGTGTTTCAAGAAGGAACGTGGGATTTCTCTCGAGACACTGCTCTGGAAAAGGGCCTCATCTCACGTTGAGGGGAGAATCGTGTGGTTTTTCTCGAGTGCGGCAGGAAGCTTGGGGTTCCTCTTGAGTTGTGACGGGGACCTCAGGGACCCGCTTGTGTTGCCTCCGAGAAATCAGGTCTCTTTTCGAGTTGCGAGGGGCTTGTCGGGATTCCTCTTGAGTGGCTGCCGGCGAATAGGGCCATGTTTAGAGGTCAGTCAGTAAACTCAATATTCCTCTCCAGTGGCGACAGGGATCTCGGGCTTCCTGTCAAGGTTCAACTAGGGAGTCAGGCCTCGTCTGGTGTTGAGGCATGGAACTCTGCTTTCCTCTGGAGCTGTAAAAGGGGTGTCAGGCCTCCTGTCGAGTTTAGGCAGGGAATTTGGGCTTTTTCAAGATGATCAGCAGGGGTGTCAGGGGACACCATCATGTTGTGAGGGGATACTCGGTGTTCCATTGGAGCCGGCGCAGGGGAATCAGGAATTATTTCGAGCTGAGGGGGAACTCAGTGTCCTTTTTCCTTGCAGCAGGATCCTTGGGCTTCCACTCGAGATTCAAGAGGTCAGACACGCCTCCTCTTGTGGTGCCAGGGGAAGTTGGGATTCCTCTAGAGTTGAAGCAGGAAATGGGCCCTCATGTCCACATGAGGTGGGAAACCCGGGGCTCTTCTTGAGTTGTGGCGGGAAACTCGGGTTTCATCTCGAGTTGTGACGGGGACCTCTGGGCCCCCTTGAGTTGCATGAAGGGAGTCAAGCCTCCTCTCAAGTTCTGAGAGGGAACTCGGGATTGCTCTCTAGGCGCTGCAGAAAAAAAGGTCCTCATCTCACGTTAATCGGGGAATCTGGTGCTTTTGCTCGAGTTGCGGCAGGAGGCTTGGGATTCCTCTCCAGTTACTACAGGGTACTCAGGGAGCCTCTCGTGATGCCTCAGGGAAGTCAGGTCTCTATTCGAGTTGTGAGGGGGAGCGCGGGATTGCTCTGGAGTCACGGCAGGGGGATCAGGCCTCAATTCGCATGGAAGGAGGGATCTCAAAGTGTTTCTCAAGTTGTGGCAGGAAGTGTGGGTTTCCTCGAGTTGCAAAGGGGACCTGTGGGAGCCTCTCATGTTGTCTCTGGGAAATCAGGAATCCTTTCGAGTTGTGAGGGGCCTCTCGGGATTCCTCTCGAGTTGGTGCAGGGGACTAGGGCCTCATCTTGAGTAGAGGCGGGAAACTCAGGGTTCCTCTCCAGTTCTGACATGGATATCGGGGTTCCTATGGAGATTCCACTGGGGAATCCAACGTTGTCTCATGTTGAGACATGGAACTCCGTTTCTCTCTTGAGGTGTAAAAGGGGTGTCAGGCCTCCTGTCGAGTTGAGGTAGGGATCTGGGGCTATTTCTAGAGGTACTATGGGACTCTCGGTCCTCCCTTCATGTTATGAGTTGATACTCGGGGTTGCATTCGAGTCATTGCAGGGGAATAAGGCCTTATGTCGAGTGGATGGGGACATCGGCGTTTTTTCAAATTGTGGAACGACCCCTGGAGTTCTTCTGGAGTTTCAGGGTGAGACCGGCCTCCTCGTGAGATGTGACAGGAACGTCGGGATTCCTTTGCAGATGAAGTCAGGCCTTGTCTTGAGTTGGAGCAAAGAACTCTGCTCACCTCTCGAGTTGCGACGGGTATCTCTTGGAGCCCTTTGAGTGGCCTAAAGGGAGTCAAGCCTCCTGTGGAGTTTTGAGAGGGAACTCGAGATTGCTTTCTAGGCCCTGCAGGAAAAGAATGGCCTCAACTCGCAATAATGGGGGATTCTTGTGATTTTTCTCGAGTTGTGGCGGGAAGTTTGGGATTTCTCTTGAGTTACGACGGGGAACTCAGGGAGCCTCTCGTGTTGCCCCAGGAAAGTCCAGTTTCCATTTGAGTTGTGAGGGGCAGTGGGGAATTGATCTTGATTCATGGCAGGGGAATCGGGCCTCAATTTGCATTGAAGGGGGAATCTTGAGGTCTTTCTCGAGTTGCAGCAGGAAACTTTGTGTTCCCGCGATTTGCGACGGTGACCTCAGGGAGCTCCTCATCTGTCCTATGGGAAGTCGGGAATCCCTTTGAGTTGTGAGGGCCCCCTCGGGATTCCTCTGGGGTTGGTGCAATGGAAGAGGGCCTTATCTCGAGATGAAGCTGGAACCTCAGGGTTCTTCTGTTCTAACGTGGATCTCAGGGAGTGTATGCAGTTTCAGACAGGGAGTCAGGTCTCAGCTTGTGTAGAGGCATGGAACTCTGCTTTCCTCTCAAGTTGTAAAAGAGGTTTCAGGCCTCCAGTCGAGTTGAATTGGGGACCTGGGGCTTTTCTCGAATTTGCAACCGGGGTATCAGTCCTCCCTTCAGTGTTGTGAGTTGACTCTTGGGGTTCCATTTGAATCGGTGCCAAGGAATCAGGCCTTGTCTCGAGTGAATGGGGGAAATCCATGTCTTTCGAATTGTGGCAAGACCCCCGGGTTCCTCTCCAGTTTCAAGTTGGGACTGGTCTCCTCTTGAGATGAGACAGGGATGCCGGCATTCCTTTCCAGATGAAGCAGGGGAATCGACCCTCATCTCGAGTTGAGGAGGGGAAAACAGGGCTCTTCTTGAGTTTGGCAGGAAAGTCAGAGTTCCTCTTGAGTGGGGACATGTATCCTAGGAATCTTCCGGGGTTTCATAAAGGGTGTCAAGTACCCTTTCAAGTTCCAAGAGGGAACATGGGATTTCTTGGGAAACGCTGCAGCATAAAAGGGCCTCGTCTCGCGTGGAGTGGAGAATTTCGTGGTTTTTGTTGAGTTGTGTTGGGAAGCTTAGGGTTCCTGTCGAGTTGCGTGGGGACCTGAGGGACCCACTCGTGTTTGCTCAGGGAAGTCAGATCTCCTTTAGAGTTGTGAGGGGCACCTCGGGATTCATCTCGTGTCACTGCAGGGATGAATAGGGCCTCATCTCAAGTTCCGGAGGGAACCTCAGGGTTCCTCTCCATTTCTGACATCAATCTCGGGGTTTCTGTGCAGTCTGAACAGGGGAGGCAGGCCTTGTCTTGTGTTGAGGCATGGAACTCGGCTTGCCTCTCTAGTTGTGAATGGGGTGTGAGGCCTCTTGTCGAGTTGTATTTGGAACCTGTGGCTTCTTCTGGAGGATGCAACCAGAGTGTAAGTGCCCCTTCGTGTTGTAACTTGATCCTCGGGATTCCATTTGAATCATTGCAGGGGCATCAGGCCTTATCTCGAGTGATGAGGAAATTGGTGTCTTTGGTGTTGTGGCATGATCCACGAGGTTTCCTCCGGAGTTTAAATATGAGAATGGCCTCCTCTTGAGGTGCAACAGGAACGTCAGGATTCTTTTACCAATGAAGCAGTGGAATCGACCCTCATGTCGAGTGGAGGAAGGGGAAAACGGGGCTCTTCTTGAGTTGTGGGGTAAACATCTGTGTTCCTCTCAGGTGGGGATGGGTATCCCAGGGATCTTCCAGAGTTGCATAAAGGGTGTCCAGTACCCTTTAGCGTTTCAAGAGGCAACGTGGGATTCCTCTTGAGAAACTGCTCTGGAAAAGGGCCTCATCTTGCGTTGAGGGGAGAATCTTGTGGATTTTCTCGAGTTGTGGAGGGAAGCTTGGGGTTCCTCTCAAGTTGTGACGGGGCCCTCAGGGACCCGTTCGTGTTGCCTCAGAGAAGTCAGGTCTCTTTTCGAGTTGCGAACCGCATGCCGAGCTTCCTCTTGATTCACTGCCTTCAAATAGGGCCCTGTGCAGAGTTCAGTTGGTGGACTCAGTGTTCCTCATCAGCATCTTAGGGATCTCAGGATTCCTATCAAGCTTCAACTAGGGAGTCAGGCATCGTCTGGGGTCGAGGCATGGAATTCTGCTTTCCTCTCGAGTTGTCAAAGGGGTATCAGGCATCCTGTCGAGTTCAGGCAGGAAATTTGGGCTTCCTCAAGAGGATCAGTATAGGAGTCAGGGCTCCCATCATGTGAGGGGATCCTCGGTGTTCCATTGGAGCAGGTCCAGGGGAATCAGGACTTATCTGGAGCTGAGGGGGAACTCGGTGTCCTTTTTCCTTTCAGCAGAATCCGTGGGGTTCCATTCAAGATTCAATAGGTGAGACAGGCCTCCTCTTGTGGTGTGAGGGGAAGTTGGGATTCCTCTTGAGCTGAAGCAGGGAATGGGCCCTCGTCTGAAGAGGAGGTGGGAAACACGGGGCACTTCTCGACTTCTGGCATGAAACTCAGGTTTCATCTCGAGTTGTGACTGGGTCTCTGGGTCCCCTTGAGTTGCATGAAGGGAGTCACGCCTCCTCTCGAGTCTGGAGGGGGAACTCGGGATTGCTATCTGGGCGCTGTCAGAGAAAACGGCCTCGTCTCACGTTGACGGGGGAATCTCCTGGCTTTTCTCGAGTTCGGCTTGGGATTCCTCTCCAGGTAGCACGGGGAACTCAGGGAGCCTCTCGTGTTGCCTCAGGGAAGTCAAGTCTCTATTCGAGTTGCGAGGGGGAGCGTGGGATTGCTCTGGAGTCACGACAGGGGAATGAGGTCTCAATTCGCATGGAAGGGGGAATCTCAAGGTGTTTCTCGAGGTGCAGCAGGAAGTTTGGGTTCCCTCAAGTTGCCACGGAGACCTGAGGAAGCCTCTAATCTTGTTTCTGGAAAGTCAGGACTCCTTTGGAGTTTTGAGGGGCCTCTCGGGATTCCACTCGAGTTGGTGCAGGGGACTAGAGTCTCATGTCGAGGTGAGGCCAGAAACTCAGGGTTCCTCTTCAGTTCTGACATGGATCTCAGGGTCCCTATGGAGATTCCACTGGGGAGTCAGACATTGTCTCGTATTGAGGCATGGAACTGCCCTTCCCTCTTGAGGAGTAAAACGGGTGTCAGGCCTCCTGTTGAGCTGAGGTCGGGATCTGGTCCTATTTCTAGAGATACCATGGGGCTCTCAGTCCTCGCTTCATGTTGGGAGTTGATACTAGGGTTTGCATTCGAGTCATTGCAGGGGAATAAGGCCTTATCTTGAGTGGATGGGGAAATTGGGGTCTTTTTGAATTGTGGAATGACCTCTGGAGTTCCTCTGGAGTTTCAGGGTGAGACCGGCCTCCTCTTGAGGTGCGACGGGAATGTCGGGATTCCTTTGCAGATGATGCAGGGGAATGGACCCTCATATAGAGATGAGGAGGGGAAAACGGGGCTCTTCTTGAGTTGTGGCGGGAAACTCGGTTTTCCTTTCGAGTGCAGACGGTTATGTTGGGGAATTTATTAAATTCAATAAGGGTGTCAAGTACCCTTTTGAGGCTCAAGAGGGAAGGTGGGATTTCTCTCGAGATGCTGCAGCAGAAAAGGGTCTCATCTTGCTTTGAGGGGAGAATCTCCTGGTTTTTCTTGAGTTGCAGCAGGAAACTTGGGGTTCCTCTTGGGTTCCGATGGGGACCTCAGGGACCCGCTCGTCTTGTCTCTGAAAAGTCAAGCCTCATTAGAGTTGCGAGGGGCTTCTCGGGTTTCCTCTTCAGTCGGTGCAAGGGCATAGGGCCTCCTTGAGTTGAGGCTGGAATCTCAGGGCTCCTCTTCAGGTTTGACATGGCTCTTGGAGTCCCTATGGAGTTTCAACAGGGGAGTCAGGCCTCGTTTCGTGTGGAGACATGGAACTCCGCTTTCCTCTCAAGGCGTAAAATGGGTGTCAGGCTTCCTGTTGAGTTGACATAGGGATCTGGAGCTTTTGCTTGAGTAGCCACAGGGCTGTCACACATCCCTTCATGTTTAGAGTAGATCCTCGGGGTCAGTGAGGCAATCGAGTCAGTGAGGCAATCAGGCTTATCTGGAGTGGATGGAGGTAGTGGGTCTTTCCAAATGGAGGCACGACTCCCACGGAGGCACTTGAGTTTCAAGGTGAGCCAGGCCTCCTCTTGAGGTGCAACGGGAACATTGGGATTCCTTTACCGATGAAGCAGGGAATCACTATCTCGAGTGGAGGAGGGGAAAACTGGGCTCTCCTTGAGTTGTGTCGTGAAACACGGTATTCCTCTCCAGTGGGGATGGGTATCTAGGGGATCTTCTTGAGTTGCATAAAGGGTTTCCAGTACCGCTTCGCGTTTCAAGACTCAATGTGGGATTCCTCTTGAGACACTGCTCTGGAAAAGGGCTTCACCTCGCATTGAGGGAAGAATATAGTGGTTTTTCTCGAGTTGCGGTGGGAGGCTTCGGGTTCCTCTCGAGTTGAGACGGGGCCCTCAGGGCCCGCTCTTGTTGCCTCAGAGACGTCAGGTCTCTTTTTGTGTTGCGAGGGGCATGTCGGGATTCCTCTCGAGTCACTGCCTGCGAATAGGGCCCTGTCTAAAGTTCAGTCGGTGGACTCAGTATTCCTCACCAGCGTCGACAGGGATCTCGGGCTTCCTACTAAGCTGCAACTAGCGAGTCAGGCCTCGTCTGGGGTCGAGGCATGGAACTCTGCTTTCCTCTGGAGTTGTCAAAGGGGTTTCAGGCCTCCTGACGAGTTCAGGCAGGAAATTTGGGCTTGTTCAAGAGAATCAGCAGGGGAGTCAGGTCTCCTATCATGTTGTGAGGGGATCCTCAGTGTTCCATTGGAGATGGTGCAGGGGAATCAGGACTTATCTGGAGCTGAGGGGGAACTCGGTGTCCTTTTTCCTTTCAGCAGAATCTGTGGGGTTCCACTCAAGATTCAATAGGTGAGACAGGCCTCCTCTTGTGGTGCGAGGGGAAGTTGGGAGTTTTCTTGAGCTACAGCAGGGAGTGGGCCCTCATCTCCAGAGGAGGTGAGAAACACAGGGCTCTTCTCTACTTGTGGTGGGAAACTCGGGTTTAATCTCGAGTTGTGATGGGGTCTCTGGGCCCCCTTGAGTTGCATGAAGGGAGTCACGCCTCCTCTCGAGTCTGGAGACCGAACTCGAGATTCCTCTCTGGGAGCTGTAGGAGAAAATGGCCTCATCTCACGTTGACGGGGGAATCTCCTGGGTTTTCTTGAGTTGAGGCAGGAGGCTTGGGATTCCTCTCCAGGTAGCACGAGGAACTCAGGGAGCCTCTCGTGTTGCCTCAGGGAAGTCAAGTCTCTATTGGAGTTGCGAGGGGGAACGCGGGATTGCTCTGGAGTCACGGCAGGGGAATGAGGTCTCAATTCGCATGGAAGGGGGAATCTCAAGGTGTTTCTCAAGGTGCGGCAGGAAGTTTGGGTTCCCTCAAGTTACCATGGGGACCAGAGGGAGCCTCTAATCTTGTTTCTGGAAAGTCAGGACTCCTTTGGAGTTGTGAGGGGCCTCTTGGGATTCCTTTCGAGACACTGCTCTGGAAAAGGGCATCATCTCGTTTGAGGGGAGAATCACGTGGTATTTTTCAAGTTGCGGCGGGAAGCTTGGGGTTCCTCTCGAGTTGAGATGGGGCCCTCAGGCGCTGCTCTTTTTGCCTCAGAGAAGTCAGGTCTCTTTTTGAGTTGCTAGGGGCAGGTCGGGATTCCTCTCGAGTTGGTGCAGGGGCTAGGGCCTCATGTTGAGTTGAGGCGGGAAACTCAGGGTTCCTCTCCAGTTCTGACATGGATCTCGGGGTTACTATGGAGATTCCACTGGGGAGTCAGACGTCGCTCATACTGAGGCATGGAACTGCGTTTCCCTCTCGAGGTGTAAAAGGGGTGTCAGGCCTCCTGTCAAGCTGAGGTCCGGATCTGGTCCTATTTCTATAGGTGCCAAGGGGCTCTCAATCCTTCCTTTGTGATGTCAGTTGATACTCGGGGTTGCATTCCAGTTGTTGCAAGGGAATCAGGCCTTATCTTGAGCAGATGGGGACATCAGGGTATTTTCAACTTGTGGCACGACCTCTCGAGTTCCTCTGGAGTTTCAGGATGAGGCAGACCTCCACTTGAGGTGAGACGGAAACGTCGGGATTCTTTTGCAGACGAAGCAGGAAAATGGACACTCATCTTGAGACGAAGAGGGAAAAACGGGGCTCTTCTTGAGTTGTGGCGGGAAACTCGTTGTTCCTCTTGAGTGCAGACGGCTATGTCGGGGAAATTCTTGTGTTGCATAAAGGATGTCAAGTACCCTTTTGAGGCTCAAGAGGGAAGGTGGGATTTCTCTCGAGATGCTGCACAGAAAAGGGCCTCATCTGGCCTTGAGGGGAGAATCTCCTGGTTTTTCTCGAGTTGTGGCAGGAAAGTTGGGGTTCCTCTCAAGTTCCGACAGGGACCTCAGGGACCCGCTTGTCTTCCCTGTGAAAAGTCAAGCCTCCATTAGAGTTGTGAGGGTCTTCTCAGGATTCCTCTCTAATTGGTGCAGGAGCATAGGGCCTCCTTGAGTTGAGGACGGAACCTCAGGGCTCCTCTCCAGGTCTGACATGGCTCTCGGGGTTTCTATGGAGTTTCAACAGGGGAGTCAGGCCTCATCTCGTGTGGAGACATGGAACTCCGCTTTCCTCTCAAGGCGTAAAATGGGTGTCAGGCTTCCTGTTGAGTTGACATAGGGATCTGGGGCTTTTGCTTGAGGTGCCACAGGGCTGTCACACATCCCTTCATGTTTAGAGTAGATCCTTGGGGTTACAGTTGAGTCAGTGAGGCAATCAGGCTTATCTGGAGTGGATGGCGGCATTGGGGTCTTTCCAAATGGAGGCACGACGCCTGCGGAGGTGCTCGAGTTTCAAGGTGAGCCTGGCCTCCTCTTGTGCGATGAGAATGTTGGGATTCCTTTACCAACGAAGCAGTGGAATCGACTATCTCTAGTGGAGGAGGGGGACAACGGGGCTCTTCTTGAGTTGTGTCGTGAAACACGGTGTTCCTCTCCAGTGGGGACAGGTATTTCGGGATCTTCCTGAGTTGCATAAAGCGTGTCCAGTACCTTTTCGTATTTTAAGAGGCAACGTGGGGTTCCTCTCGAGACACTTCTCTGGAATAGGGCCTCATCTCACATTGAGGGGAAATCTCGTGGCTTTTCTCCAGTTGCAGCAGGAAGCTTGGGGTTCCTGTAGAGTTGAGACGGGGCCCTCAGTGACTGCTCTTGTTGTCTCAGAGAAGTCAGGTTTCTTTTCGAGTTGTGAAGGGCACATCGAGATTCCTATTGAGTCGCTGCCTGCGAATAGGGCCCTGTCTAGAGTTCAGTCAGTGGGCTCAGTATTCCGCATCAGCATTGACAGGGATCTTGGGCTTCCTATTAAGCTACAATTAGCGAGTCAGGCCTCGTCTGGGGTCGAGGCACGGAACTCTGCTTTCCTCTTGAGTTTTCAAAGGGATGTCAGGCCTCCTGTCGAGTTCAGGCGGGGAATTTGGGCTTCTTCAAAAGGATCAGCAGGGTAGTCAAGCCTCCCATCATGTTTTGAGGGGATCCTCGGTGTTCCATTGGAGAAGGTCCAGGGGAATCAGGACTTATCTGGAGCTGAGGGGGAACTCGGTGTGCTTTTTCCTTTCAGCAGAATCCATGGGGTTCCACTCGAGATTCAATAGGTGAGTTAGGCTTCCTCTTGTGGTGCAAGGGAAGTTGGGATTCCTCTTGAGCTTAAGCTGAAGGGAATGGGCCCTCATCTGAAGAGGAGGTGGGAAACACGGGGCACTTCTTGACTTGTGGCAGGACGCTCGGGTTTCATCTCGAGTTGTGACGGGGTCTCTGGGCCCCCTTGAGTTGCATGAAGGGAGTCACGCCTCCTCTCAAGTCTGGAGAGGGAACTCGGGATTGCTCTCTGGCCTCTGTAGGAGAAAATGGCCTCATCTCACGTTGACGGGGGAATCTCCTGGGTTTTCTCGAGTTGCGGCGGGAGGCTTGGGATTCCTCTCCAGGTAGCACAGGGAACTCAGGGAGCCTCTCATGTTGCCTCAGGAAAGTCAAGTCTATTCGAGTTTCGAGGTGGAGCGCAGGATTGCTCTGGAGTCACGACAGGGGAATGAGGTCTCAATTTGCATGGAAGAGCGAATCTCAAGGTGTTTCTCGAGGTGCGGCAGGAAGTTTGGGTTCTCTCGAGTTGCCATGGGGACCTGAGGGAGCCTCTCATCTAGTTTGTGAGAAGTTAGAACTCTTTTGGAGTTGGGAGGGGCCTCTCGGGATTCCTCTCGAGTTGGGGCAGGGGCTAGGGCCTCATGTCGAGGTGAGGCGGGAAACTCAGGGTTCCTCTCCAGTTCTGACATCGATGTCGGGGTTCCTATGGAGATTCCACTGGGGAGTCAGACGTCATCTCGTATTGAGGCATGGGACTGTACTTCCCTCTCGAGGTGTAAAAGGGGTGTCAGGCCTCCTGTCAAGCTGATGTCTAGATCAGGTCCTATTTGTAGAGGTGCCACGGGGCTCTTAGTCCTCCCTTTGTGACATGAGTTGATACTGGGGGTTGCATTCGAGTTGTTGCAGGGGAATCAGGCCTTATCTTGAATGGATGGAGACATCAGTGTCTTTTTGAATTGTGCCACGACCTCTGGAGTTCCTCTGGAGTTTCAGGGTGAGACCGGCCTCCTCTTGAGGTGCGACGGGAACTTTGGGATCCCTTTGCAGACAAAGCAGGGAAATGGACCCTCATCTTGAGATGAGGAGGGAAAAACGGGGCTCTTCTTGAATTGACGCGGGAACCTCGATGTTCCTCTCGAGTGCAGACGGGTATGTTGGGGAAATTCTTCAGTTGCATAAAGGGTGTCAAGTACCCTTTGAGGCTCAAGAGGGAAGGTGGGATTTCTCTCGAGATGCTGTAGCAGAAAAGGGCCTCATCTGGCATTGAGGGGAGAATCTCCTGGTTTTCTAGAGTTGTGGCAGGAAACTTGGGGTTCCTCTCGAGTTCTGACGGGAATCTCAGGGACCGGCTTGTCTTGCCTGCAAAAAGCCAAGCCTCCATTTGAGTTGTGAGGGGCTTCTCGGGATTCATCTCCAGTCACTGCAGGGGCATAGGGCCTCCTTGAGTTGAGGCCGGAACTTCAGGTCTCCTCTCCAGGTCTGACATGGCTCTTGGGGTTCCTATGGAGTTTCAACAGAGGAGTCAGGCCTCGTCTCGTGTGGAGACATGGAACTCCACTTTCCTCTCAAGGTGTAAAATGGGTGTCAGGCTTCCTGTCAAGTTGTATAGGGATCTGGGGCTTTTGCTTGAGGTAAACAGGGCTGTCACACCTCCCTTCATTTTTAGAGTCAATCTTCGGGGTTACAGTCAAGTCAGTGAGGCAATCAGGCTTATCTGGAGTGGATGGTGGCATTGGGGTCTTTCTGAATGGAGGCACAACTCCTGCGGAGGCACTTGAGTTTCAAGGTGAGCCCGGCCTCCTCTTGTGCGACGGGAACGTTGGGATTCCTTTACTCATGAAGCAGTAGAATCGACCGTCTTGAGTGGAGGAGGGGGACAACGGGGCTCTTCTTGAGTTGTGTCGTGAAACACGGTGTTCCTCTCCAGTGGGGACGGGTATCTCGGCGATCTTCCTTAGTTGCATAAAGGGTGTCCAGTACCTTTTCGCATTTTAAGAGGCAAATGGGATTCCTCTCGAGACACTTCTCTGGAAAAGGGCCTCATCTTGCACTGAGGAGAAATCTCGTGGTTTTTCGCGAGTTGCAGTGGGATGCTTGGGGTTCCTCTCGAGTTGAGATGGGGCATTCAGTGACCGCTCTTGTTGCCTCAGAGAAGACAGGTCTCTTTTTGAGTTGCGAGGGGCACATCTGGATTCCTCTCAATTCGCTGCCTGCACATAGGGCCCTGTCTAGAGTTCAGTTGGTGGACTCAGTGTTCTTCATTGGCATCGACAGGGATCTTGAGCTTCCTATTAATCTGCAACTAGCGAGTCAGGCCTCTTCTGGGAACGAGGCATTGAACACTGCTTTCCTCTCGAGTTGTCAAAGGGGTGTCAGGCCTCCTGTCGAGTTCAGGCAGGAAATTTGGGCTTCCTCAAGAGGACCAGCATGGGAGTCAGGCCTCCCATCATGTTGTGAGGGGTTCCTTGGTGTTTCATTGGAGCAGGTCCAGGGGAATCAGGACTTATCTGGAGCTGAGGGGGAACTCGGTGTTCTTTTGCGTTGCAGCAGAATCCGTGGGGTTCCACTCAAGATTTAATAGGTGAGACAGGCCTCCTCTTGTAGTGCGAGGGGAAATTGGGATTCCTCTTGAGCTGAAGCAGGGAATGGGCCCTCATCTGAATAGGAGTTGGGAAACACGGGACTCTTCTTGACTTGTGTTGGGAAACTCGGATTTCATCTCAAGTTGTGACTGGGTCTCTGGGCCCCCTTGAGTTGCATGAAGGGAGTCACGCCTCCTCTCGAGTCTGGAGAGGGAACTCGGGATTGCTCTCTGGGCGCTATAGGAAAAACACACCTCATCTCGTGTTGACAGGGTAATCTCCTGGGTTTTCTCGGGTTGTGGAGGAAGGTTTGGGATTCCTCTGCAATTACCAAAGGAACTCAGGGAGCCTCTAGTGTTGCCTCAGGGAAGTCAAATCTCTATTTGAGGTGCAAGGGGGAGTGCGGGATTCCTCTGGAGTCACAACAGGCGAATGAGGTCTCAATTCGCATTGAAGTGCGAACCTCAAGGTGTTTCTCGAGGTGTGGCAGGAAGTTTGGGTTCCCTCGAGTTGCCACGGGGACCTGAGGGGGCCTCTCATCTTGTTTCTGAGAAGTCAGGACTCTTTTGGAGTTGTGAGGGGTCTCTCGGGATTCCTTTCGAGTTGGTTCAGGGGCTAGGGTTTCGTGTTGATGTGAGGCGGGAAACTCAGGGTTCCTCTCCAGTTCTGACATGGATCTCGGGGTTCCTATGAAGATTCCACTGGGGAGTCAGACGTCATCTCGTATTTAGGCATGGGATTGCGCTTCCCTCTCGAGGTGTAAAAGGGTTGTCAGGCTTCCTGTCGATCTGAGGTCCGGATCTGGTCCTATTTCTAGAGGTGCCACGGGGCTCTCAGTCCTCCCTTCGTGACATGAGTTGACACTCGGTGTTGCATTTGAGTCGTTGCAGGGGAATCAGGCCTTATCTTGAGTGGATGGGGACACCAGGGTCTTTTCGAATTGTGCCATGACCTCTGGAGTTCCTCTAAGGTTTCAGGGTGAGACCGGCCTCCTTTTGAGTTGCGACGGGAATGTCGGGATTCCTTTGCAGACGAAACAGGGAAATGGACCCTCATCTTGAGATGAGGAGGGAAAAGCGGGGCTCTTCTGAGTTGTGGCGGGAAACTCGTTGTTCCTCTCGAGTGCAGATGGTATGTCGGGGAACTTATTGAGTTGTGTAAAGGATGTCACATACTCTTTCGAGGCTCAAGAGGTAAGGTGGGATTTCTCTCGAGATGCTGCAGTGGAAAAGGGCCTCATCTGGCATTGAGGGGAGAATGTCCTGGTTTTTCTCAAGTTGCGGCAGGATACTTGAAGTTTCTCTCGAGTTCCAACTGGGACCTCAGGACCCGCTCGTCTTGCCTGCGAAAAGTCAAGCCTCCATTCGAGTAGCGAGTGGCTTCTCTGGATTCCTCTCGAGTCGCTGCAGGGGTATAGGGCCTCCTTGAGTTGAGGCTGGAACTTCAGGGCCCCTCTCCAGGTCTGACATGGCTCTCAGGGTTCCTATGGGGTTTCAACAGGGGAGTCAGGCCTCGTCTTGTGTGGAGATATGGAAGTCCGCTCTCCTCTCAAGGTGTAAAACAGGTGTCAGGCTTCCTGTCGAGTTGACATAGGGATCTGGGGATTTTGCTTGAGGTGCCACAGGGCTGTAGCACCTCCCTTCATGTTTAGAGTAGATCCTCGGGGTTACAGTCGAGTCCGTGAGGCAATCAGGCTTATCTGAAGTGGATGGGGGCATTGGGGTCTTTCCAAATTGGAGGCAGGACTCCCGGAAGGCACTTGAGTTTCAACGTAAGACTGGCCTCCTCTTGACGTGTGATGGGAACGTTCGGATTCCTGTACTGACGAAGCAGGGGAATCACCATCTCGAGTGGAGAAGGGGGAAAACGGGGCTCTTCTTGAGTTGTGTCATGAAACACGGTGTTCCTCTCCAGTGGGGATTGGTATGTCGGGGATCTTTCTGAGTTGCCTAAAGGGTGTCCAGTACCTTTTTGCATTTTAAGAGGGAACGTGGGATTCCTCTCGAGATACTTCTCAGGAAAAGGGCCTCATCTCGAGTTGAGGGGAAATCTTGTGGTTTTTCTCGAGTTGCGGCGGGAAGCTTGGGGTGCCTCTTGAGTTGAGATGGGGCCCTCAGGGGCCGCTCTTGTTGCCTCAGAGAAGTCAGATCTCTTTTTGAGCTATGAAGGGCACGTCGGGATTTCTCTTGTGTCGCTGACTGTGAATAGGGACCTGTCCAGAGTTCAGTTGGTGGACTCAGTGTTCCACACCAGCATCGACAGGGATCTCGGGCTTCCTATTAAGCTGCAACTAGCGAGTCAGGCCTCGTCTGGGGACAAGGCAGGGAACTCTGCTTTCTTCTCGAGTTGTCAAAGGGTATCAGGCCTCCTGTCGAGTTCAGGCGGGGAATTTGGGCTTCTTCACGAGGATCAGCAGGGGAGTCAGGCCTCCCATCATGTTGTGAAGGGATCCTTGGTGTTCTATTGGAGTCGGTGCAGGGGATTCAGGACTTATCTGGAGCTGAGGGGGAACTCAGTGTCCTTTTCTTTGAAGCAGAGTCTGTGGGGTTCCACTCGAGGTTCAATAGGTCAGATAGGCTTCCTCATGTGGTGTGAGGGGAAGTTGGGGTTCCTCTTGAGCTGAAGCAGGCAATGGGCCCTCATCTGAAGAGGAGGTGGGAAACACGGGGCGCTTCTCGACTTCTGGCGTGAAACTCAGGTTTCATCTAGAGTTGTGACGGGGTCTCTGGGCCCCCTTGAGTTGCATGAAGGGAGTCACGCCTCCTCTCGAGTCTGGAGAGGGAACTCGGGATTGCTATCTGGGCGCTGTCAGAGAAAACGGCCTTGTATCTCATTGATGGGGGAATCTCCTGGCTTTTCTCGAGTTGTGGCGGGAGGCTTGAGATTCCTCTCCATGTACCATGGGGAACTCAGGGAGCCTCTTGTGTTGCCTCAGGGAAGTCAAATCTCTATTAGAGTTGTGAGGTGGAGTGTAGGATTGCTCTGGAGTCATGACAGGGGAATAAGGTCTCAACTCGCCTGGAAGGGCGAATCTCAAGATGTTTCTTGACGTGTGGCAGGAAGTTTGGGTTCTCTCGAGTTGCCACGGGGACCCGAGGGAGCCTCTCATCTTGTTTCTGAGAAGTCAGAACTCTTTTGGTGTTGTGAGGGGCCTCTCGGGATTCCTTTCGAGTTGGTGCATGCGTTAAGGCCTCATGTCGAGGTTAGGCAGGAAACTCAGGGTTCCTCTCCAGTTCTGACATGGAACTCGGGGTTCCTATGAAAATTCCACAGGGGAGTCAGACGTCGTCTCGTACTGAGGCATGGGACTGCGCTTCCTTCTCGAGGTGTAAAAGGGTTGTCAGGCCTCCTGTCGAGCTGAGGTCCAGATCTGGTCCTATATCTAGTGGTGCCACAGGGCTCTCAGTCCTCCCTTTTGACATGAGTTGATACTCTGGGTTGAACTCGAGTCGTTGCAGGGAAATCAGGTCTTATCTTTAGTGGATGGGGACATTGGGGTCTTTTCGAATTGTGCCACGACCTCTGGAGTTCCTCTGGAGTTTAAGGGTGAGACCGGCCTCCTCTTGAGTTGTGACGGGAATGTCAGGACTCCTTTGCAGACGAAGCAGGGAAATGGGCCCTCATCTTGAGATGAGGAGGGAAAAACGGGGCTCTTCTTGAGTAGTGGCGGGAAACTCGTTGTTCCTCTCGAGTGCAGACGGTATGTCGGGGAACTTCTTGAATTGCATAAAGAGAGTCATGTACTCTTTCAAAGCAGATGAGGGAAGGTGGGATTTCTCTCGAGATGCTGCAGCGGAAAAGAGCCTGATCTGGCATTGAGATGATAATGTCCTGGTTTTTCTTGAGTTGTGGCAGGAAACTTGGGGTTCCTCTCAAGTTCCGACGGGGATCTCAGGGACCCTCTCGTCTTGCCTGTGAAAATTCAGGCCTCCATTAGAGTTGCGAGGGTCTTCTCAGGATTCCTTTCCAATCAGTGCAGGGACATAGGGCCTCCTTGAGTTGAGGCTGGAACCTCAGGGCTCCTTTCCAGGTCTGACATGGCTCTCGGGGTTCCTATGGAGTTTCAACAGGGGAGTCAGGCCTCGTCTCCTGTGGAGACATGGAACTCCGCTTTCCTCTCAAGGTGTAAAACGGGTGTCAGGCTTCCTGTCGAGTTGACATAGCGATCTGCTCTTTTGCTTGAGGTGCCACAGGGCTGTCACACCTCCCTTCATGTTTAGAGTCAATCCTCGTGGTTACAGTCGACTCAGTGAGGCAATCAGGGTTATCTGGAGTTGATTGGGCCAGTGGGGTCTTTCTGAATGGAGGCATGACTCCCGGGGAGGTGCTCGAGTTTCAAAGTGAGACTGGCCTCCTCTTGACTTGCGACGGGAACGTTGGGATCCCTTTTCTAACGAAGCAGGGGAATCGACCATCTCAAGTGGAGGAGGGGGAAAACGGGGCTCTTCTTGAGTTGTGTCGTGAAACATGGTGTTCCGCTCCAGTGGGGACCGGTATCTCAGGGATCTTCCTGAGTTGCGTAAAGGGTGTCCCGTACCCTTTAGCGTTTCAAGAGGCAACGTGGGATTCCTCTCGAGACATTGCTCTGGAAAAGGGCCTCGTCTCGCATTGAGGGGAGAACCTTGTGGTTTTTCTTGAGTTGCGGTGGGAAGATTGTGGTTCCTCTTAAGTTGAGACAGGGCCCTCCGGGACCACTCTTGTTGCCTCAGAGAAGTCAGGTCTCTATTCAGTTGCGAGGGGCACGTTGGGATTCCTCTCGAGTCACTGCCTGCACATAGGGCCCTGTCTAGAGTTCAGTCGGTGGACTCAGTGTTCCTCACCAGCATCGACGGGGATCTCGGGCTTCCAATTAAGCTGCAGCTAGTGAGTCAGGCCTCGTCTGGGGACGAGGCAGGGAACTCTGCTTTCCTCTCGAGTTGTCAAAGGGGTATCAGGCATCCTGTCAAGTTCAGGCGGGGAATTTGGGCTTCCTCAAGAAGATCAGCATGGGAGTCAGGCCTCCCATCATGTTGTGAGGGGATCCTCGGTGTTTCATTGGAGCAGGTCCAGGGGAATCAGGACTTATCTGGAGCTGAGGGGGAACTCGGTGTCCTTTTTCCTTTCAGCAGAATCCGTGGAGTTACACTCAAGATTAGTAGGTAAGACAGGCCTCCTCTTGTGGTGCGAGGGGAAGTTGGGATTCCTCTTGAGCTGAAGCAGGGAATGGGCCCTCATCTGAAGAGGAGGTGGGAAACACGGGACTCTTCTCTACTTGTGGTGGGAAACTCGGGTTTCATCTCTAGCTGTGACTGGGTCTCTGGGCCCCCTTGAGTTGCATGAAGGGAGTCACGCCTCCTCTCGAGTCTGGAGAGGGAACTCGAGATTGCCTTCTGGGTGCTGTAGGAGAAAACGCCTCCTCTCTCATTGACAGGGTAATCTCCTGGGTTTTCTCGAGTTGTGGCAGGAGGCTTGGGATTCCTCTTCAAGTACCAAAGGAACTCAGGGAGCCTCTTGTGTTGCCTCAGGGAAGTCAAATCTCTATTAGAGTTGTGAGGTGGAGCGCAGGATTCCACTGGAGTTCCAACAGGAGAATGAGGTCTCAATTCGCATTGAAGTACGAATCTCAAGGGGTTTCTTGAGGTGTGGCAGGAAGTTTTGGTTACCTCGAGTTGCCACGAGGACCCGAGGGAGCCTCTCATCTTGTTTCTGAGAAGTCAGGACTCTTTTGGAGTTGTGAGGGGCCTCTCGGGATTCTTCTCGAGTTGGTGCAGGGGCTAGGGCCTCATGTTGAGGTGAAGTGGGAAACTCAGGGTTCCTCTCCAGTTCTGACATGGAACTCGGGGTTCCTATGAAAATTCCACAGGGGAGTCAGACGTCATCTCGTACTGAGGCATGGGACTGCGCTTCCTTCTCGAGGTGTAAAAGGGTTGTCAGGCCTCCTGTCGAGCTGAGGTCCAGATCTGATCCTATTTCTAGAGGTGCCACTGGGCTCTCAGTCCTCCCTTCGTGACGTGAGTTGATATTCGGGGTCGCATTTGAGTCGTTGCAGGGGAATCAGGCCTTATCTTGAGTGGAATGAGACATTGGTGTCTTTTTGACTTGTGGCATGACCTCTGGAGTTCCTCTGGAGTTTCAGGGTGAGACCGACCTCCTCTTGAGGTGCGACATGAATGTTGGGATTCCTTTGAAGAGGAAGTAGGGAAATGGACCCTCATCTTGAGATGAGGAGGGAAAAATGGGGCTCTTCTTGAGTTGTGGCTAGAAATTCGTTGTTCCTCTTGAGTGCAGGCGGTATGTCGGGGAACTCCTTGAGTTGCATAAAGGGTGTCAAGTACCCTTTGAGGCTCAAGAGGGAAGGTGGGATTTCTCTCGAGACGCTGTAGCGGAAAAGGGCCTCATCTGGAGTTGAGGGGAGAATCTCCTGGTTTTCTCGAGTTGCGGCAGGAAACTTGGGGTTCCTCTCTAATTCCGATGGGGACTTCAGGGACCCTCTTGTCATGCCTGTGAATAGTCAAGCCTCAATTCGAGTTGTGAGGGTCTTCTCAGGATTCCTCTCTAATTGGTGCAGGAGCATAGGGCCTCCTTGAGTTGAGGCTGGAACCTCAGGGCTCCTTTCCAGGTCTGACATGGCTCTCGGGGTTCCTACGGAGTTTCAACAGGGGAGTCAGGCCTCGTCTCGTGTGGAGACATGGAACTCCGCTTTCCTCTCAAGGTGTAAAACGGGTGTCAGGCTTCCTGTCAAGGTGACATAGGGATCTGGGGCTTTTGCTTGAGGTGCCACAGGGCTGTCACACCTCTCTTTGTATTTAGAGTAGATCCTCAGGGTTACAGTCGACTCAGTGAGGCAATCAGGCTTATCTGGAGTGGATGGGGGTATTGGGGTCTTCCCAAATTGGAGGCACTACTCCCGGGGAGGCACTCGAGTTTCAGGTGAGACCGGTCTCCTCTTGACGTGCTACAGGAACGTTGGGATTTTTTTTTCAATGAAGCAGGGGAATCGACCATCTTGAGTGAAGGAGGGGGAAAACGGGGCTCTTCTTGAGTTGTGTCATGAAACACGGTGTTCCTTTCCAGTGGGGACGTGTATCTCAGGGATCTTCCTATGTTGCATAAAGGGTGTCCTGTACCCTTTCGCGTTTCAAGTGGCAATGTGGGATTCCTCTCGAGACACTCCTCTGGAATAGGGCCTCATCCCCAGTTGAGGGGAGAATCTCGTGGTTTTTCTTGAGTTGTGGCAGGAACGTTGGGGTTCCTCTCGAGTTGAGACGAGGCCCTCAGGGACCACTCTTGTTGCCTCAGAGAAGTCAGGTCTCTTCGAGTTGTGAGGGGCAGGTCGGGATTCCTCTTGAGTCGCTACCTGCGAATAGGGCCCTGTCTAGAGTTCAGTCGGTGGACTCAGTGTTCCTCACCAGGGTCGACGGGGATCTCAAGCTTCCTATCAAGCTGCAACTAGGGAGTCAGACCTCATCTGGGGTCGAGGTCAAAGGGGTGTCAGGCCTCCTGTTGAGTTCAGGCGGGGAATTTGAGACTCTTCAAGAGGATCAGCAGGGGAGTCAGGCCTTCCATCATGTTGTTAGCAGATCCTCGGTGTTCCATTGGAGCCGGTGCAGGGGAATCAGGACTTATCTGGAGCTGAGGGGGAACTCGGTGTCCTTTTTCCTTGCAGCAGAATCCATGGGGTTCCACTCGAGATTCAATAGCTAAGACAGACCTCCTCTTGTGGTGAGAGGGGAAGTTGGGATTCCTCTTGAGCTGAAGCGGTGAATGAGCCCTCATCTGAAGAGGAGGTGGGAAACACAGGGATCTTCTTGATTTGCGGCATGAAACTCAGGTTTCATCTCGAATTGTGACTGAGTCTCTAGGGCTCCTGAGTTGTATGAAGGAAGTCACACCCCTTCTCGAGTCTGGAGAGGGAACTCGGATTGCTCTCTGGGTGCTGCAGGAAAAAAGCACCTCATCTCACGTTGACGGGGGAATCTCCTGGGTTTTTTCGAGTTGCGGTGGGAGGCTTAAGATTCCTCTCCAGGTAGCACGAGGAAGTCAGAGAGCCTTTCCTATTGCCTCAGGGAAGTCAAGTCTCTATTCGAGTTGCAAGGGGGAGCGTGGGATTGCTCTGGAGTCACGACAGGGGAATAAGATCTCAATTTGCATGGAAGCGGGAATCTCAAGGTGTTTCTCGAGGTGCGGCCTGTAGTTAGGGTCCTCTCAAGTTGCCACGGGGACCTGAGGGAGCCTCTCATCTTGTTTCTGGAAAGTCAGGACACCTTTGGAGTTGTGAGGGTCCTCTCAGGATTCCTCTAAAGTTGGTGCAGGGCCTAGGGCCTCATGTCGAGGTTTGGCGGGAAACTCGTTGCTCCTCTCCAGTTCTGACATGGATCTCTGGGTTACTATGGAGATTCCACTGGGGAGTCAGATGTCATCTCGTATTGAGGCATTGAACTGCGCCTCCCTCTCGAGGTGTAAAAGGGGTGTCAGGCCTCCTGTCGAGCTGAGGTCCAGATCTGGTCCTATTTCCAGAGATGCCACCGTGCTCTCAGTCCTTCCTTCGTGTTGTGGGTTGATACTTGGGGTC